>NW_021318852.1:4254184-4278925 GCF_001605985.2 Dendrobium catenatum
ATATATATATATATATATATATTCGATTATAATTTTGAGCAAATTCGATCTGATTCAAGCCTAGATCAAAATCAGCTCGAAGATGAGATTGAGCCAAAAGTTTGATTGATAGCTTGATTCATATCATTAAATCCAAGCACAATCCAAATTAAAAACTGATTCAATCCTCAAGTTAAAATCTCGACTCTACCAATAGATGCCATAGGATAATAGGATCATTTGAGGGAGTAATTATTGTGTCTGGACACCGAACGCGTCCAAAGACCAATAACAAAGCGTCATGTCACTTGGTCGCTTAGTACCGAGCACTCGGCATTGCTTGGTATTCGTCCGGATTTTCAGTTTTTTGTCCGGAGGTAGAGGAGTGGCAAGGCTGGGGTTTATTAGAGAAGGTGATTGAAAGAAACGGACATGACTAGGATTCTTCTTTTGGAGCACATACGCTAGCTTTTAAAAGCTTCGGAGAATCATAAAGTCTAAGGTGGTGGCTCTAATGCCGAGGAGGACTTCGATTCCCTGCAATTCTTACACGAATGGAGCATCTTTACTTAGCTTAGAGATTGATGTCTGGAGTTTCATTTTGCTCTTAGAGTTTTTGCTTTGCTTCTAAGAAATATACCAAAAAGTCTATCATTTTAATCAAAATTTGAACTCCAAAGTTAAATAATATTAGGTCTTAAATTCAGGTAGATATATTGACCCATTAGATTAACTTGATAATCGACAAGTGAAGTTTTCAAATCTTAGTTATCTAATCTAATTTGGATGGATGAGACGACTAATCTTTTTAACAGAATGATTTTCAACTTTAGAGAATATCTATGAGAAAATCTACTAAACACTTATCCACGCATAAGAGAGGACTTGTCAAATAGAGATGAAAATGGAGCAAAATCAACTTAAATATCGAGATCTACATAAATTAAACTTAAATGGTCGTTATTGCGATCATGAAAATTCCTAATCAGTTCAGATATAAATTTCATGCATGCATGATTTATTTATTTATTTTGATAAAATCCCACGGAAGAGGTCTACGCGTTAATGAAGAGAAAAAAAAAAGTTCAGAATGACTCAAAAGCTCACTAAAATACATCAAATGAAAGATAAAAGCCTAAGATTCTCGGAACTCGCCTAAAAACAAAAACCAAGACAGTACAAAAAGAAGACCAGCCTAAGCACAAGCAAACAAAAAAGGAGTCAGAGAAAGTCACCAATTGCCCGGCAGACAAATTTTTACAACCAAAGTTACAATGGCATCCAAAGCCGTAGCCCAAAGACCCAAAAATTGGCACCACCAACAACAACCCCACAGCTCCAAAGCAGCAGCCAACAAAAAAACTATTTTTTGGATTTCCTCTTTCTCCATTTGCCCATCTGAACGAAAGTATGACCACGACTTTCATTCGGATCAAAGTCAACATGTTCAAACACTTCCTTTTCACCATCCTCAGAATGTGAAGATATAGAGCTTTCAAGCCAATCAATTTGCTCAAAAATATAGATTTGGTCAATTAACCCAATTAGGTTTTACAAGGTACTAATGACAAAATTGTATATGATCATCACTGACTATCATCCAACTTCCAACATTCCTTGGCCATTGATCGGTGTCCAACAACAACCAAGGATCAATCATAAATGTTTGTTGGCCAATGATGATTGGTGCTCATCTTATTAGTCATATAATCTAACCTCATATGCAGAAAATTAGGGGTGTTAATTTTGGGTCACGGGTCGGGTTCGGGTCAAACCACGAACTTCGTGTTCGGGTCAACCCAACCTGACCTGCGGACATGGATGTGCGATGCAGCGGCGGGCCGGCGCAGGAGATAGTGACAGTAGTAGAGACAATGTCACCCGGCAGTTTCGTCGCTCAGGACAGCGGGGACACGATGTAGGCAGAATGGTCAGCCTCGGGACGTGACGCGGAGTCACCTCGGGGCACGACGAGGCAGCCGTGGTCATAGCAGGCAGAATCGGGCAGCTGGGGTCACAACGGGTAGGCTCGGAAACCATGGGTCATTACCAGGTTTTTGAGTCAACCCGAACCGACCCGATTTTTAAAATAGGTCGAAAATCCTAATCCGACCCGGTTCTGATTTGGGTCAACATAAACCCGAAATTTAAGGATCGGATTCGAGTCGAATTTTTGAGTCGTGTCAAATATTAACACCCCTACACAAAAAAATGACCAAACTGACCATATTATTCTTAGATTTTAAACATCCACCATCAACTACCTTCTACGGCTTATATTTATCACATATTATCATCTTCTCCAGTAACATGGAAGGACGCCTTTGTACACTCTGCCTCGTGTTGTGCACTTATTTTGACTAGGCTAAGTCTACTAAGTTTATATACTTCATAAATTTATTCACATAACATGTCGCATGGCTCATGAGTGTTGCTCTCTACTTATCCATACAAGTGTAATTTTTTTTTTTTGGCAACGGGTGTATCTACCCGCTGTCACTCCAAAGAAAGCACTTGGGGGCATAAATAATCCTTCGGCAGAACCTCATAAGGCCACCCACCGGCATCGAGCCCACACTTGTTTTGTCCAACTGAAGAGGTGTGGTCGTAGTAAGGGGATTCGAACTTGAGATAGGGGTTCTCAAACGTGCTCGTCAACCAACCACCCTAAACCTCAGTGGATATATAGTTGTGTAAGATTTTCACGTCAAATGGTAAAATGCTTGACATAATGAAAACTATATAATGCAACTCTTTTTAGTTTGTTGGTTGGGAGTTTAGCTCTCAATTAAAATATTTTGAGTTTGAATCTCGTGTATGTATTGTGTGTGTATTTGAACGCTGCCCATAATTCCCATAATGACATTATTCAAACTAAAAAATTAAATAAAAAAAAGGTGCTTTGCATATTAGATAGCGTTGGTCCCACGCCAAAGAAATGTAAGCTAAGGATAAAGAGACAAATACTTGTCATATTCTTTACGCCTGCAGACTACAGTTATTCTGTGAACCTCATATTAGATTGATTCTCTCAGTCTAAGTTTTTCTATATGGAATTTTGATACTTTTTATTTTTTATTTTTATTTTTATTTTTTATTCTTTGTGTTATGTTATGAGTTAAATATTCTCATTTAAATAATAAAAAAAGATAATTTCTAATATTTTCTAATAAAATATTTTTAAGTCTACCTCTATTTTCTTAACATAGGTCAAATGCATTGCATGTACTCTCCTAACTGGGTCATTAGAAGGAGAAATTATTCTATGTGGAGTCTGGACGGGAAGACCCGTGTGGACTGTGAGTGTACACACTGTGTACAAAAAGTTGATACACATTGTATATAAATTTGTACACTGTACACTTGCATGTTCGAATAGTCTTCCCATCCGATTTCCGCATAGAATAATTTCTCCATCAGAAGGTCAATATTTTATATCTTCAAATCATCTAAGACGGCTCTATCTAATCTTATCTAGCACGGAAGCTGCTCTTATAATACACCACCCAAAAATAAAAATTTGAATGAAACCAATTTATTAAAATCACTATAAATTCTTGCAATTATTTTTATTTAAATGTAGTTAGATTCAAGATTTTAAGAGTAATAACTTTGATCATTTTAGCATTAATGATTCGGATGATCCGAAATTTTCAATTCAAATATTGTATTAATATTTGTGTTTTGATTTTCGGATATTGATCATATTTTTTTTCTCTTCCAATTAATTTGCCCCATTTGGATTTAGGCATAAAATTCGGCTGTTTTGTTCGGAAACTTTAGCATATGTGCTGTTACTTAGAATTAAAAAACCACCGATTTTTTTAGTTGTTAGGGATTCCTCATTATCATCATCAATTGTTAGGCTGGGATGACATTATTATTGTTTCTTAAAATAATTTTTAAATAAAAAATTAAAAATTTTGTACTAAAAAATTGATTTAAGAAACAATAATAAAGTCATTCCAAACGGATTAGTCTAACAAACTATTTCGTGATAAAAAAATGTATTTTAGGCAATGCTCTCATTATTTATGGTTTTTTATTGTATATTTCTGTTTTTTTATTATTTAAATTAATTTTATCTACTGCTCAAATATTTTTTTTTATTTGTACTATTTTATTTTTAATATATGCTATTATTTGCCAATTTGTATCCAATATTTATTTTAATAATTTTATTTTCTAACACTTTGAAACTGTTACTGTTGCTGCAGATGCAATACTTATCATCGAATCCATCTTTTACTTGTTAATGACTTGCAAAGGTCCGAACTCTTGAAGTGGAAAGTTGGGGAGATTAGTTGAAAAAATTTATAGAATTAATGCTCAAATGCTTTAGTCGTATACAATGCCTCTACGCGTGAGATTCGAACATGCGAGTGCCCACTAAGAAGAGGAAGAATTTTTTTTTTTTTCCTTCTGATTTCAGTTACACGTATTTAATTCACTTTTTAAGGGGCAACTTATTTTATTAATTATTAAGATTTGAAATAGGGGTCAATATTTAATACGACTTTAAAATCCGACTAAAAATTTTTAATTTAGGATCAACCCGTTTGAAAGATAGGTCCAATTTCGAATTTCAAATTCTAATCCAATTGCAAATTCAAGTCAAGCAAAAGTCAACCAAAAGCAACCCGCGCTCTCCTGCTTCTTCACTCATCCCGCTCGCACTCGCCTGAACTCGCTCACTCGCTCTCTAGCCCGGCTCGACTACCCACACTTGATCTCCCTTGCCAACTAATCAGGTCAACCGATCAAATTGGGATAGAGGTGAGTTAAATTTCAAACTGAACTTGTGACCCATTTAACTAATCGGTCAAGTCAATTGGTAACGCAATCTTTCTTTAACTCTCAATTAGAACGTTAAGAGTAAAAATTTCTGCCCCGAGAAATCAAAGACTATCTTATCTGTACACAGAAATAGATGCATCTGATAGATAACACTTCATAAGTTTAGTCGTACACTAAACGAAATTAGTATTTAAAAAAAAAAACAGTTAAATAATACTGTTGGATGAAAAGAAAGAGATTGGCCAAAAAATCCAGGCCCAGTAGTTGAAAATTTTAAGAAACTTGTTTCTCTCGCATATTTTAACATTTATTTATCACTCATTATTCCAAAATAAGATTAAAAAGGGCATAAAATTATAAAATTTATTGATTGCAACACAAATTCAGCCCCTCTTCGTTTAAAAATAGACTCTGAAGGAATGCATTAAGGCTTCATTTGGGACGGCTTTTTAATTGCTTTCTAAAATGGAGTTTTAGTACAAAAATAAAAAATTTTGTACTAAAACTCCATTTTAGAAAGCAGTAAAAAAGCCGTCCCAAACGAAGCCTAAGTCTTCGTTTGGAGCAGCTTTTTTAAATGCTTTCTAAATAGCTTTCTAGTATAAAAATTTCTAAAAAACTGTTTTAAAAAACAATAAAAAAGCCGTCTCAAACGAAATCTTAGGCTTTTAATTGGGACTGATTTTTACCACTTCTTAAAGCATCTTTATACTATAAAAATTTAAATTTTTGTACTAAAATGTTGCTTTAAGAAGAAGTAAGAAAGCCCCGCCAAACGAAGCCTTAATCAAACGTTTTGGTAAGAAACCATTGGTACAGCTACCTACTCTGTTATTAGCCTGTAAATAACAAATTTGTTTGCAAAGCTGGAAGGGCCTTCACCCAGTATTAAGCTTCTGGACCTGCTGCAAATAAATTTATTAGGCCATGGCATGCCCTTACTGTTACTTGGCAAGCTTGAAAGAGTTCTCCATCCAAGTTCCAAACGCTCGAGTCATGATTTGCAACAAAGGTGAATGCTTGCGTCTACAAAAAGCAACGGCAATAAATAATAACTTCTCTGAACAAACAAATGATAATAAAGTGGAAATAAAGGCTTACTTTATGATGTTCCACAAAACTAAAATCCAGTGGATTAGAACCCCGCCTTGTTAGCTTAGTTAGGTGCCTAAAACAAAGTAAATCAGTTTATTTTTCTGAACATATCAAAAAACTTACCCAATACTCATCATTTCAAATAAAATGCAGTCTCATAAAAAAAATGTTTTTCAAGACAACCAATAATTTTTACCATCTTCACGATTTTCTAAATATCAGAAAGTTTCTTATAGCATCCATGTAAGATTATTCAAATTTCAATAGCCCAATCTTTAAATTTTGGTTGAAAGTTGCAAATAGTGAGTTTTATCATAAAATATTAAGGGTTCGTTTGGGACAACTTTTTTAATGCTTACTAAAACTGTGTTTTAGTTAAAAAAATTCTTGAATTAGAATTTTTTTACGAAAAAAATATTTTAGAAAACAATAAAAAAGCTGTCCCAAACGAAACCTAAATATAAGAAAATTGGACTTCGAAGTTTGAAGGAATGAAGGTTTAAACTTCAAACAGAAGAAAACATGTGCGGTAGGATGACTTATAAACTATTAATATCGAACAAAAAGTACAGATATAAGTGTGTATCATTCGTGAACCTAAGAAGCTAGCTTTCCTCCATACAAGACTATAATAAGTCCACTAACCTGGAATTGAGTCAGAAAGATATGGAGGTTCATGCTAAACTTTATACAGTACTATCAGTATTGGATAAACATTCGATTAAATCAACTTACAAAGGTCCAATTTCTTATAGGCTAATTATAACGAGTCAAACCAGGCTGCAAGGAAGTTGAACCAAACAAATTTAAGCCGGATTCACATTTATTATACTTTTTTATCAGATTAAATTTGATAAAGAAAAAAAGGATAATCTCATATTAAATTTAAAGTTTTATTTTTCTTTAAAAATAGGAGTTCATGTATGAACCATTAGATGATTACAATGAATGAATTATTTGATGAGGCCATTGATAGTTGATTGTTTCTTCTTCCATTGATCTATGTTGTGTTTATGGATCACTCCATGTTGTGTATGTGCCTTGTTCCTTTCTTCTCATTCAAGGCATTTTCCATATGTCAATTTCTACGTTTAATCTTCTCTATTCAATAACTCTCAAGTTCCATTTGTCCCCCAAGAACTCCAACCTTAAACCCTAGTTTTTTCCTTATCCAACTGGCCAACATAAGTAAATTCCATAAGCCTCTCTATTAATTTGGTATTGGACTATTCACCATCTACATGAATTTAATATAACTGTCAAACATTCTAACATCAAAAGCAAAGAATCCATACATCAAAAAAAGGATTTCGTGATATTAATTTTCAAGCAAATATAAATTATTACGATGAAACGATTTTCCTTTGTCCCACCTCTTCATTATCACGTTCTTCCACATGGCTTCAACAAACCTTAATCGTTCCTAAGTCTATATAATATATATTAAACCCTAATTCGGAACCTTTGTGATCCCCAATTAGTATTTTGGTTTTAGCCCCCTCATTTTCATAGGAACTGTGCCTTTTGGTTCTGAGTTAATCACGTAATTCTCTACAACTTGTGTGTTCAAAACTTTGATTAATTTTAATGGCATATACTCTCAATTTCTCCGCAAGTCGATGATTTTAGCCTATCAATTAAACCCTAATTCCTTAAATTATAGCTACTCCCACATAACCCTCTTGCTCTGAAACCCTAAACCAACCTATGTGGACCACACCCTAAAGCATTATAAACCATCTTACCAAATGCCTACCATTGTTTAAAATTAGGAAATATGAGGCTTGCTTTGAGGCCTGCCTCAACGCAATTCTAGTGACAAATAGATCAAGGCTTATGCCTCAAATATTTTTTATGAGGCTTGCGCCTTAACTTAGCTTATGCCCGCCTTGAGGCACACCACGCCTCGCTAACATAAGGCTTACGCCTCACCTTATATATATATATATATATATATAAAACTTACGTGAATCCTAAACTAAATCCCCGACCCAATCACACTTTTAACACACCCCAAAGCTCCAACAACCTCCTATAGACTTCCTTGACCTCCAGCCCTCTATTTTCTCTATAGTCACCACCGTCATAACCTCCACTGATGATTACTTGAAACCTCCACACCACCACCACCTCCTTTAAAATTTTTAGAGTATTAATCTCATGTTTATGAAAGAGAAAAATGACAAAAATAAATGAAGAAGAAATAAATTATCACTTGTCACTTTACGCCTTGTGCAATTTTTTATTTCATATATAGGTTAATTTGTTACTTCATAATTCAATAGAAAATTAATATGTCACCGTCTACAATATTATTTCAACATTATATAAAAAATCAAATTTAACATTTATTTTGACTTAACGCAATTCTTTTTTAGGCTTACGCCTCAAAAAGTCTTGAGACTTACGCCTCACAAACAAAAAATGCCTCAATACTAACTTGCGCAATTTTAAACCGTGATACCTACTCAGCTCAAAAAAAAAAGTCCTCTCCTTGGAATGAATCTAGCCCTTCAGGTTGTTAGATATCATGCAATCATATGGCTATAATGATTATTATTCCAAACCATATTGAAGGCATTATCATCATGATCAATATCAGTAAAATGATTATGCAAATTATCACGATCACACATCTCCAAAATCGGACCTCCAAATTCTTACACAATTCAAGCTTTATATTCATCTCCAACGTGTGATCGTATCCATTGCATGAAGCCTAAACCATTTTGATCTTCTTGTCAGATTTCATATCATAAAACCGAGTAGCAAACTCATGGATATCAGACTGCAACTCAATCATATAATGTTACATAGCATGATTAACGATCTTATTGTTTTATTTATTCACCTATTCAAAATCAACATCAACATCAGCAATTTCAAGAGGTAGCCATATACAAAAAAAGAACATACAACCAAAAAGTTCATCCCAAGTCATAAATTAAAGAAACAATGCATCCGTCAGGAATCATTAGAGAGCATGGATAAGACTAATAGAAAAAGTGCAAGAAAGATATGAAATGAATAACGCGATTGTTAAAATTACCACAAATAAAAAGGTCGTGGGCAATCTTTGACTAGTATAAGATGGAGAAACCCATCAGAGAGATGTGCATCTACGACCAAACCATCAGGCGCCCGTTCATTACGACATGAAATTACAGCTGCACCAACACTAAGAAAGCGCCCCTTGCTTCGTAACCATCTCGAATCCTCAGCATGACCATCAGAGCTACAGGAGCTTCCATTTGTAAGAGTCTGAGATGATTTAGTTGGTCCAACACAAACACTGCACTTAGTAAGGCAAACTCTTTTAGTAGGGTTCCTTCTAGGAAGACGTGTTTGGTGTGTCCCAGACACTAGTGTTTCATCATCAGCATCAACTGCTTTAGCTTCTAAGAAACCAATTTCAGCTTCATAAGCTCTGAAAAAAAATTCCAAAAAGGTAAATAAAACATGGAATATTGTTCAAATGCATCATGTATCTGCATCAATTCAAGATATGGGAGAAGAAAACAACCTATGCTCCAAGAAAACTTTAGTTCCAGTAAAATCATAGCGTGAAGGACCCATCCATCGATACTTTTCACTTTCTTTGATGACATCTCCATAAAATCCATATCTATAATAAAACATATTTCATTAGAAGTGGATGAAAATACATGAATAAAAAACTTCAAAATCAATTGGTGCAGAAGCATGCTACAATGATTAAAACTAATAGCAATATTAGTGCTACTAGACTTTCAACATCATGTCTAATAGATGATAATTGCATGTTAAAAGTGTATGTAAAGGATATATAATAATTGTCAATTAGGTTTTAACCAAAAGATGAAGCTTAGTTTGAAAATGTCCCCAACATATATAAAGAATACGTGTTACTGCTATATTATACACTGCAATGGATTAGAGAGTCATATATGTAATGTTAAAATAATTCAGGTTGTTAAAGAGGTAAAAATGAATCCATAAAGTCATACACTCACTAGAGTCATAAATGCAATTTTAAAATAATTAAGGTTGTTAAATAGGTAAAAATAAATCCATAGAGCCATACACTCCATACACTAATAGGTAAATGTCCCTATTCTTATCACAAAAAATAATTCTGAAGTGAAAAACATAACTTTGGCCGAGTAGTATAATCTTCGATTCAACTCTAATCACGAATATGATACTTACCCAGCAAAAGAAGCAGCATAGCGCACTGAAGGCGTATCTATTGAAGATGGAGTGGTTTTCCATCTAACCACCTGAGCTACATCCAAAGAGATCTTTTTCCCAAGGATAATGTGTAATGCAGATGTTATAGGGTCCCGCACACCAGTCGTGCTGCATTAAAACATGATGAATTTTTCTCTGAGCTCTGGCATTTTGCATTGTAGCCGTTCAAAGAATTACGGAAACCTTCCAGACCAAAGACGCTCAACAGTACAGAAACAAAGCATGTACCTGATGACAATGGCATCAGTTGAGCCAGCAGGAATGATTCCAAGTCTAAGCCAATCGTTGGGGAAGCTAACTGCAGTGCTCTGATCTGTACTGTTGAACAAAGCAATTATGCTAAAGAATTCAAATTAATATAAAATTAAGATTACGACATAATCACTCTAATGGTAATGAAGTTACAAAAATCTAGTCAAATACCAAGATGACAAAATGCCACAAACAAACCTGAGCAAAATGATTCCTGTTCACTGGTTGCTGTTGACATCAAATGAATAAATAAATCAGGCTCAACTACAGTAGTTTAGTACTGTGTATAGTGATGTTTACAGAGGAAAAGAAATAAATATCCAGATACACGCTATATTTTGAGATACCCAAGCCATGAGATTCTGAAGCTGAGAGAAGAGGCTCACGATCTTCACCCTTTAGTGCAGTCTCCACGAAAATGTCACTGTGGCTGGTCAGGGAGTTTCTGACATTTTTGCTATCCTCGTAAACATGCAGCTGAAGCGGGTCTTTGACATCAGTAGTATTAAGCCTCGTAGGGGCTGGTGGATAAGGAGCTTTATGCCTAGAAGACAGAAGCCCATTAAGAACTTCATTGAAAAGTCCATCACCTCCCTGTAATGAAGACCGTCAAAAGAAGTTTACCAGATGATTAAAAGAAATGAAATGAAAGAAATTTCAGGGACGGCTTTCTTACTACTTCTTAAAGCAGCTTTTTAGTACAAAAGTTTTAATTTTTGTACTAAAAAACTGCTTCAGAAAACAGTAAGAAAGTCATCCCAAACGAAGCCTAAATGCTAATACTAGTACTTCATCTTTAAGTTCAATCGCAGGTTCTATCTGAACAACAACCCACACATTTTAGGCTAGTATGGAATCAATTTATAAAAGATAGGTTAGGAGTTATGGATTAAGGTTTTGTTTGTTTGGGTGTTTTTTTGTCTTTTCCGTTTGAAAATGGAGGATTTTTTTTTATGTTGTTTGTTTGTGACACTTTTGCAGAAATACATTTTGGAGAACTGTATTTTTGTACTGTTTTAAAAAACTTTAGGGTATTTACTTCTCCGTTTTAAAACTCTGTTTTCTCAGCCAATTGTTTTAAAACTGACTTTTAGAAAAGGTGGAGGATAACCAAACGAAGCCTAAAACTCCCATTAACTGCTTATGGTATGGGGCAGTCTGAAGCAAAATTAAAGCCAAGTCAACCCAAAATCAATCTGAAAGTGCATTGAACCTATTGACATTTATCATTCGAAATGCAATTAATGATTGCTCATAGAACAATATATTACATGGATATGTCAAGGAGTAGAAAGGGTATAACTATTTTCTCATATGCCTAAATTCTTATTCACATAACAGGGGTAGATCAGCAGGATCTCAGTCATAATAGGAAGTCATTGATGTTGTATGGGAATAAAATCCCATATTTTTATCCCTAAAACCTCCTCTAGGATGCCTGTCACACACCCAATAAACTAAAGAAAATTTAATTTGATGAGTAATTATGTCCAAAGGCATGCATATACAGCTTGAACAAAACTACTGCAAAAGCTAAAACTAATGATCAGAATATAAAACGGTTCAACTCTAACTTCAGTACCAATTCCTGGATTTTAATACTCATATCAAAAATATAGAAAATAAATAAAATGGACTTCTGCTGAAAATTTACGATTTCAAAAACACAATATCTTTGAAGTCTAGCAATGATCCGGATCTTCCGACCTTAACCCAGAGGCCAGAGCTATTCAATACCTGAATATGTAAATAGAACAAAGAAGCAAACCACAGCTTAATAGGAGACCCCCTGCCACAACCATAAAAGTCCATGGAAGGCTACACAGCATATATTATTATGACTTCAGATTGCACATATACATGATGAGTTGCTCGGTTAACAGAGTGGCATATCATGAAGTATAAAACTCAATTAAGGGATTAAATAATCAATGGCATGCTGGCAATCTGAGTAACAATGGCGCCCATGATGGGAACATGGGTCAGAGTAGAATTATGCTCCCACACGAACTTGCCTCGACAAGATTGATCCACACCAGCTACTTGCAAGGTTAAACATCTCTACAACACAATTTACACATGACTTGGAACATATAATAACCAACAATAAATGTCTGTCTCAATCGGGACATTCAGCTGTAAGAAATAAATGCTTTAATGACCAGCAACTTGTAGGTGTAAGAAATAAATGCTTGGGACGTTTACATACATAACACTTAAAACTATGTTATTTACACATATAACACATAAACTTACCTATTTACACACATACCACTAAAAAGCTATTTAACTTTCTAAAATAACACCCCATTTCCATTCCGTAAAACCCGTTCGATCGTTGGCTTCTTCGCTGGTCAAGTCCCCATTTTTTTTTATTAATAATTAACGACAATCACATTGCAAGAAAAAATTAACAGGTCTTCATCCAAACATCAACATAAGGAATTCTCTCATCTCTCGCAAATCCCTTCAACAAACACAAAAGATCTCACAGTAACATAGATCCCCAAGCAGAGGAAATAAATAGCAAATAGGATCTATGAGAAGCGAATTGAGCTGAGGAGCTCCGATGAAAACCCAGCAGCTCCGTTCTCCATTGCTTCTCCTAGGTTTGCAAAATGAAACCCAAATATTTCCGTCTAGAGTTTTCAATGATTTTTTTAGTTATATGTAAGAATATCGATTTCTTTATTTTTTTTGTTGTTATGGTTCATACCTTTAGATCTCACAAACACCAGCCATAAACCTCCTTATCCGCTTCAGTTACTTGCACCGAACAGCTGAAACAGGAGTTTGGTTGGGACGGGAGGTTGTTTACCTAATCGATGTTGTTCTGCTCCAGAGGCAGAACGGACAGGAGGCTAGACGGGAGGGCCTGACGAGAACGGTGGGCCGCGTTTCGACGGGAGCAGAGATGTGTTTTGTTCTTCGACAGAATGGAGAAGATGAGCAAACGCCGAGGAAGATGAGTTTCGCACACAAACAAGGGTATCAAGTGGGTTTTCACGATGAGGAAACAGAGTGGTATTTTAGAAAGTCAAATAGCTTTTTAGTGGTATGTGTGTAAATAGGTAAGTTTAGTTGTTAGATGTATAAATAATATAGTTTTAAGTGTTATTGATGTAAGAACTCCTAAATGCTTTTATGACCAACAACTTGTAGATGTAAGAAATAAATGCTTTTATGACAAGCGACTTGTAGAATCATAAAAATAAAATTATGGTGCTTTTTTAAATAAACTTCGCAAAAATCCACCATTCCCACCTCAAACGATCATTGGAGAGAAGTACCATAGGTTGAGGGATATGAAAAAAACTCTCATTGATGACCGACGTAACATTCTTTTGAAAGAGAGAATAAGTTCATTCTATGTCTTTGCATAGGTCATAAGTCCCAGTTATATGTCTTCAATAGATATATGCCCAAGGCCCAATTAATTTGGGTTAACACAGAGACAATAAATCCATTAAATTAATATTTGGGTCTTTTAATTGATATAAGACCCATCCTAACTTACACTCGATCTAGTTAACATGCTAACAAGAACAACAATCAAAATTAACTCCAAAAATTAAAGCCACACAAACAAAAAATCTCATGTGTTATAGACATCTTTCTTCAAGTCGAGCTGAAACATATGAAAAACTAATGGTCATATCATATATTTAAGCTCTTTTTGGTCATGTTTAGCACCTCTAAACCGCAAGAAATCATACTTTGTCCCTCAAATTACTTAGTGAAACAAGTATAACAAGTCCTTTTCTATGAGCCAAGATAAATCTCCAAAGTATGTCTTTGACATACATACATTTCACATTTTACCTTGATCTACTTAGGATGTCTGATAGGAGACAACCCATGGTGTGCTAATCATTTTCCCAAGATGTTATGGTTCAAATCCCTTTAACATTGGTAGACTAGGGCCACTTATATATTTAGGATGATGGAACCATGAAATATAGATCGAATTTAACTATATTACCCCAACTATTCCCCACTCAATTAAATTCACACCTGAAACCAAAGGTAAGACTAAATTTGAGACTAAGAAACCTACTTAATTCATAATGCTCTCAGGTGAGCAAAAATGGTAACTAACTATAGAGGTTTACACTTATAGTTAGTTCGACCACATATTCAAATAAATTTTGATCTAAATTTCTGGGGAAATCTGGTTAAAATAAAAGTAATCAACCTCAAAAATATTACCCCCATATTTTTTTTATTTACATTGAAGGCTCAAGGGCAAGACGCTAGCTATTCTGAGCCATCAACAAGAAGACACATAATTCCTTCATCATCCACATATATGTTCACAATTTTCTTTAAAAACCCATTGAAATTATCATATGAGAAAGCATTGACTTATATTCCAAACTAACTTTGGATCATCCTTGGGAAAAAAGTGTAACCTCGCTATATCATGCTTAGAATTCCAGAGAAAAGTTCTAGTACGAATAGCACAATCATAAGTATAGTTAATTAAATATTAATCACATCAATATAAAAAAACTAAAGGGCATTATACATAAAATTGTTGTCATCATCATAGTTTAATACATACCTTATTATTGTATTCTAACCTTCATTGTGCATACAAATTGCCTAAGTTCATATTCCACCACCTTATCTTCAATAGATGCTAACTCAAAATCTCTTTATACCAATTATGAATCTCTCAATCCTAGCTTTATCATCCATCCATCATTATATTTTAATTTATAACATGATCAACTTGGTTATCAAGGACTTCATTGTAGCCCAACATTTAAATTACAAAATCATATATCTAATTTCAATTTTATAAAATTTCTTATGACTCTCAATAATATTTTCTAATATATTATTGTACTCTTAAGCATCTCTTTATTTTAATCAACCACACTAGCTTTAAATATTATATCCTCATCTAAATCATACTCTAGTTAATAATAGATAAATATTTAAACCTATCAATTCTAAGTATGATTTTATCAAAAAAAAATATTAATTGATAATTATTAACAACGCAATAAAATTATATATCACATACTCAGTGCATGTTTTACTAATACTAAGTCTATGTCTTCCAAATATTTTCTCCATTTTTTAACATTCAATTTATTTCAACATGTCTAACCAATTAATTATGGCATCTGCAAAAAGCATACCTCAATGTACCTCACTTTAAATATCCTTTATAACCATCACTATAACCAAATTACAACAAGATGCTGACTTAATATTGATCATTGATGTAATTATATTGTTATTGAAATCTATTTGTTCACTCAGCAACTACTTATATGCTAGTCATATACTCCATCATAATCTTTAATAACATCGACATACCATTAACGTACATTTTTTTACTTGGTTGCACCCAAATTAATTCTTAAGACACTCGATTATATGTCTTCTAAAAGACCAATAGAATCATAAAAAGATCATTTATTTGCCCGAACATGCCTTCTTTTTAGGTAATTATATTCTGATTGAAAACTCTTTGGCCATTCAATAATTATTCATAATACTAGTCAATACTAAAGCATAATATATTTTATAACTTCAACATACCTTCTATATGCATTTTTTCATTCATTTATCAAATCAATTATTATGACATCATTCATGATCATGAATGAATTGAGCAACAACTTATTCAAACCTATCATTTATAAGTTATGTATTTAGAAAAAAAGTTCAAACTTGTTCACTTAGCTAACCAAACAAACATGGGCTCTAAGTGAAACAGGTCATGACCATTTCTAGCCCTAACCATACCTAAAATTGTGTGACCTAAAATCAACTCATTGAACCCCTCTCAAAGCCCAAATCAAATTTGTGAATTACATTTGAGCTATATAAGACATTCTAGGATTGCAATAAGATAGAAGATAAAATAAGCAAACCTTCATCAAGGTTCTAAAAATTCATGACTATCTTTTGTCCCCTCCCTTCTTAATATCTCAATAAATTTGAGCAAAGCTTTTATATCAATGGTTAAGATGTTTATGCAGTTCACATTTAAGTGAGCCTATTCCATAGGGAAAATAATATATATACATACCACTGCAATAATGCCATCAAAAGACCTAAGTTCCCTATCCGTTGAAGATTTCAAAATATCATATGCGTGTCCAGCCCTTTGTGTCACCGTTACCTAAAAAAAGGTAACCAAGCAATCTAAAACCATTAATTTTAAGCCCAATACCACAAAATTACTTGCTTTTTTAAACAAAACCATGATAAGTAATTGATGATGACTTCCACACAATAATTAAAAGTGTGTCATTATTACAAATGTCAAATATGAAGTATAACTAGCCCACCTTTGTAGTCACTTTTGCACGGGAAAATAGTGGGGCAACAACTTCCCAAGTTTTGCAGCCATTTCCTTTCCCACATTGTGGATGAACGAAAACCTAGAAAAACATGTAAAATTCTTTCTTCATCATCATAATTTAACCCAACAAGCTCATGAGATTTGATATGTACAATAAATCCAAATCCATTTTAAAAGATTAGGGCAATTTGATCAATTTGAAAAAGAGTGACATGTTAGAATGGTGTACCAAAAGATTCTTAGGCCTTCCAACTTGCAACTTCATGCAAGCATTTATTTGGTCAAACAATTCTCGGCATGCATGTGAATCCCTATGTCCAAAGGTGTAAGTAGAAAGAACATATGGAGAAGTGCTATTCTTTCCTCTTTGAAAACCATGCACCACGAATCGATACATCTGCATGAACAAAAGTTCAATAAGAATCAAAAACAGCATGTTTAACTCAAATTTAAGAAAATAAAAAATAAGTACATTATATTGTGATCACGTGTGCCAGTTCCAACAAAATGGAAACGATGCACAATAAAACATTCAAAACCTCGGTGCTATTATGACCATTGATCAAACCCAATCCAGTAAATTCGACAGCATAAACATCTGAAAATCTGATCTCCGTTTCAACCTCCGAATGAAACATCATCTGACAGCAAAAAGTTTCCTCTGGATCCTGGTAATTCAAAGTTATCTTGAAAGAATTAGTGAGGTGGCATTTTACTTTGAGCTATCCTTAAACACTAAAATGCTGAGAATAGTAACATAGACGGAACCGAAATGCTTTAAACAAAGTTTTCATTAACCAGATACTCAAAGAAAGCATAAATTAAAATCATCTATGAAGTTTCTCAAACAGAAGCGTTACTCGTTATATTGGAAGAAATATGCTATAAACATCTGGTATGAACAAAATTTGACGGAATTTTAATGAAGAAAATATATAAAATGTGAAAAAATTGAGAGTTTGGAACAAAAGGGTCCTCGTATGACAGAAATCTCATCATCAATTTCAACCACTAATGTCCAGATAACAACTGGTAACCTAGAACGCACAAAACCGAAGAAGATGAAAATCGGAAGAAAAAAAAAAAAGCATATTCGTTTTCGAAGCACTTACGATAGAAGCAGGAATCCACGATAAACCAGTAGAATTAAGACTGAGAACAACCTCGCCGACGCGATCTAAGAAAAGAGTGGAGCTCAGGGCCGGCGCGCTCGTGTCCATGGTTGAAGCACGAGGCTGAAAAAGAAGAAAACCTAACTGGCTTCTTAAACCTTCGAATCCACTCGAGAGGCGTCTATAGTTTGCTAATCTCCCTCGCCGGGATGAAGATGAAGTTGTCGATAACAGGGAAATTCCTGCACCGGCACCAATCCGAAGAAAAAATTTTGGTGCAAGTATCAGGCTCATCCAAAATAAATTAGCAAATTTGACTTTGGGGCTGTGATTAGTGTGATGTTTGAAGTTGTTCAACCAAGTTGTTCAAATGATTGTAGAAATAAGGTATGACTTTATTTTCTTTTTAAGTAAAATAAATGTAATATAAAGTAAAATTATTTGTTGCAATTTATAGGTGATGGGGTGTCTATAGGTAATGGGTGGCGGCGGGTGATGGTAGACAATTTATAATGGGGCGTTAAAATTGGTTTGCTGTAAAAAAATAAAACTGATCATTAAAATTGAACGAATTTACAATACATCAAAAACGGCGTAGCAAGTGAAGAATAAATTCATTGAAATTTTACATTATATTTTCTTTTTTCAATAAACCAAATTTTATTTTACACTAAATTATTTTTGTAATGCATTCTTTTTTTCAACAAACCATAACAGCTTTTTTGTTAGAATTAAATAAATATCCTCAAATGAGTCCTAACTTTCAACTATGGCCCTTACCACCATTGTAGGCCGTTATGGCTGCTGCCCACAGTTAGTAAATGGACGCCATCATTATTGAGCTTTACAGTACATTTATTTTTCTTCAAGATAAAAAAATCACCTATATTTATTTTACGCTCATACAAATAACTCCAAATATTTTAAATATATTATATTCATTTTACATTGCATTCCGTATTACTCTGCATTCCTTTTGTTGTCAACCAAATGACTCCTAACGAGAAATCTTATGCTTGAAAAATGAATAAAGTACTAACTTAAATACTCCCAATGTGGCCACCTTGTTACTATTTCACTACAATCACTAGCCTTGCCTTCAATATCCACCTCGTTGTGGTTACGGTAACGACTTTGAGCATGACCAGCTCTCATAGTGTGATGTGTGGTGTATACAAGGCCTATGAATGAATTCATTGTTGTATGGTTGATCGATGATTTAAAGGGATTACGGCTTCATGCAGGTAGGTTTCATATTACAATCCAAATTGAGAATGGACTTTGGAGTTAGCTCACCCTTATGGGATCGTGATTCTTTGTCCCATCCATTGTAGCATATTTGTTGTGCCATACCTTAAGATCCCAAAACCCAAGCAATTAAGCTAATTTAGAATAAATATTCATTTAATCTTGATCTAATTGATGATTATATGTCCTAGAATGCCTACTAAATCTTTAGGTAAGTCAAAAAGTGAATTGAGGAAGTAAATTTTAATTCATTAAAATTTTATCTAGGAGTACCACGGTGCTGTGATGGGTAGTGCACGACATTCAGCTCTTTGTTTAGGAGGAGAAAATGAGGGAGCGTTGGCACTGGGTGCACCACCGCCGCACCAAGCCCTCTGATGGAGAGATACTGGGAGAATCTAGAAGATTCTCTGGAAGAGTAGTTGTGATGTCCCGGGATCTAAAATGGAAGAATTTCATTTTCTTTTTACTTCTTTTTTTCAATTATCTTTTTTTTTATTTTAACAAGCATACCATTGACAATCAGAGCTAACTATATTTAAGGAAAATATAAATAATAATAAATATAATAATATTTTTATAATTAATATTTACATCTTGATTCAAAGTTTAAAGTCCAAAAGCATATATACAATAATCACCACATGCTACAAAAGAATATAAATAAAATAAATAAAAAAATAAAAATAAAAATTGGAAGAAAATTAAACTAACATCAAACCATCATCACTCCTTAGCCTTATTCCACAGTCTCTTTGTCTTTACCTGAAATCATGGAAAAATCATGTAATGAGCATAAAAAGCCCAACAAGTCATCAAACTTATCACTGCATTCAATGCAAGTCAAAACAATTAATATGTTTGCTCCAATTAATGTTTATACCAATCAATAAGATATGAGTGTGAACACTAAGTAATCTATGAAGTTAAAACCAATCAATAGTAAAACCAATATGATAAGTAAAGCTAAAAGATGTATATAATACCATAACACAAACAATTACAAGACTCTATTATGTTGTGTTAATATGCTATGCTCTGTTGTATTAAATCAATATTAGTTCAATCAGTTTTATATATGTTGTATCTATCAAACAACTCAATGCAATATCATAAAAAATATAATCATAAATATGATTATGAAGAGCGAAGCATGGTATCTAGCTTTAATGTGATATTTTTATCCTTTCATCATAACTGTTGATTAGTTAATAATCAATCTTTAATTTAACCTCAATGGTCGACCAATTACTCATCAATTTTTATCTTTTCATCATTTTTCATTATGTTAAATAAATTCACAGGTGATTTTCAATAAATATTTAAGAGTTGTCACTCTTTATCTATCAATGTAATTAGTCAATCAATTATAGGCTACAATCATGATCACATCACCAAACTTTTATTTTAAAGAAAGTTCATAGGCTCACCCTTTTCTATTGGGCATTATGTTTTAAGAGTAAACATGTATTAATTATATGTTAACAATTAACATTCTTTGTTTACATGCAAATATCACATTTACCTCATATATTAGTTATATTATTTTCTTTATGTAATATAATATCATGTATTAAAATGCAATAATCCATGAAATGCCAAAAAATATATACATTGTACATTAATTTCATCAAATCATAACTATCAATTTACCAAATAAAATTCAATGATATTATAGTCAAAATACTTGTGATGATCATATATATCATATACAAAAAAATTACACAATTAAAGCTCAATAATTCAAAGAAAAATATATGTTTATCAATTTTAGAAAAATTAAATTCATAAAAATAAAGTCATAAAAATAGGAGTAAGTTTATGATCACTTACTTCAAGCAACAGATGAAACCACCCTGAGGAGCTTTATTTATCTTCTCTTCCTTCTCTCCTATCTTCCTTCTCTTCCCATGTTCTTATTCTTCTTTTCCTTTCCTTCCTAACCAAGCAACGTAAACGAGGGAGGGGTGAGAGATGACAGGATATATATTTAACGTAAACAATATATATAAACTTATTTTAGTGCCTGCCACCATGTCGCTCATCCACCCCAGTGCTATAACACTATATGTCGCCCCTAAAGTGACTACAGAATAGAGCCTTCAATGGCGCGATGACATTTTCTTGCATTACATTGCTCTCAATGCCGTTGTGCTTACAAGTACTCCGCCATTGTACTAAACCCATATTTGTTTTTTATATTTTTCAAATAAGTTCATTTTAAACTTTTGGGTTATTACAACAACAGTGCTAGGAAGATGAGAAGAATGAGATAGACATCTAAACAGCTATATTTGATTTCATCAATTCTAATTATTTTATAAAAAATATGAATACAAATGTTTTTTTTTAATTTTATACCGTTTTCACCACATAACTTTTAATTTGTTATTGTACGCTTTATCCTGAACATTTAGACTATGAGCTTGTTTGGTTGCCTGAAAGAGACGTAGTAAAAGGATTGCAATATATTTGAAATACTTTAAAATTATTTGGCTGAGTGCAAATTAAATGCTTTTTTTTTTTTTAGCCTGAAGTAAAGTGAATGCAACGCCGGCAGCAGCAACGAAGGTGGCTGGCAACGATCAATGGTAGCAGGAAGCGGCCGGCAGGGGTAGGAGGTTCTTCCAGTTCTTTCAACAGCTCTCTACAGCCCCATTATTGTCGACCTCATTGTCAAATTCAGCCTTGCACTGCTTCAGGCTCGGCATTTGGCCCCTTAGGCTCCGTTTAATTATCTTCTTATGCCCTATAGTTAGTTTTAGAGTTCCAAGGTGATATATTGATAACAAAGAAACATCAGAAACCCTATTATGCGCCCAAAAAAACTAGTAGAAAAAATTGGGTCCAGGGATTTTATTGCAGAGTAGACCTACTTTGCTTTCTATCAATTTCCCGCCTAGGCGAGAGCAAGAGCAATAGAGAGGGAATTCAAGCTCGAAATTGGCGAGAAAAAATGAGAGTGATATGAAAAAGATGAGGTTATACTGAACAACATCGTTTACCTGTTAATGAGGTATGAAATGAGAATAACTGTGATCACAAAGAGGGCCTTGAACTCACTGACCATTGAGCATGGAACGCGGCGATCCGCTTGCCTACCGAGCTGCTCAATCCTCTTATCATGTAGCTCCTCGCTGGAGGGAAAATTATTGGGTCCGGTCTCCGGACCTATTTCTAGGCTCGGACATCCACTAAAAATTCTTCACGTGGAATGTACACGTGTCCGCAGAAATTTAAGTCAAGTACGTTAAAAGCGCAGATAAAGCGTAATTAAAGCGCAGTCAAAAAGTACAGTCAAAAGTGCACCAAAAGCACAGTCAAAGTGCAATCCACATGGCAAGTTTTCATTGGATCGATGTCCGGACCTATTTTTAGGTTCGATGGCCGGTCCTAATAATTTGCCTCGCCGGAGACCACACATAGTGCGAAGCTGTTGAAGTCGTTCCGACGGAATGCTTGAATCGCCAAAGGATAAGAATCATTTCTTTTTCCTCAACGCTGCGAGCATCCAAATCTAAAAATTCCAGCCGATTTGCACTTCTCCTCGACGCCGACATCGACATCCAACGCAGAATAAACCATGTGAATGAAGAGATGAAGATGCTTCCCTTGGGGGCTTCTCTCTTTTTTCTCACGCGTGATTTCCTTTTTCACTCAAAACAAGTAAGGCTCTTTTTATGTAAAAAATGAGAACAAGGGGTTTGGAATACATCAAGATTTTATTTTACTTCACATTGTGTCCAACAAATATAAAAGTAAACAAGTAATGCATTTAATTTACTTTGCATTCACCTTTCCTCTAACCCAACATCCCCTATATGAAATTAGATTTTTGCATGTTGGTTTTTCCAACAAAAATTTTTTAGTATATTAGTTGATTAAGGATTTTCGAATAATTATAATAGTAATATAAAAATTTTAAAATATTCATGTGAATTTGAATAGAAAAAAATAGTAAGTATAATATTATACAAGCAATGTGGCTTCTTACTGGTAATTTTGATAATTCATATATCATTTAAGTATTGCATTAAAATTAAAATTAATTATTATTCTATTTATATTTGCAGTTCCTATTGCATGTGTTATGAATCTGATTTCAGGAAATAGAATTTTGATGATAGCAAATATTTTTGTTTTTCTACGATTGCCTTGCCTACTAACGTTTCAGGTTCACAAGATTAAATTGCAAATCGAACCATCTCAAGTTTGGGTAGGTTAGGACTGAGTCAGCTTGTAATGTACGTCAAGTGCCTTTTACTTTTTCCTTGAGTCCATTGTAATATGTGGGTCCTGATGCTAAGTAACCTTGCACACACACACTTTGGAGAAAAATTATGTATGTTTTTAGCGTTTTCTAGTTTTGATCACATCATCCGAGACGATCCAAAAATCATCCTGAATTATCAGTTAAAAATAGAAACCCTAATTAGGGTATCCTAGTTAAGGCAGTCATCATTAAGCGAATCGTCTTGAACGATATTAGCATCGTCCGGGACGATAGGCTCAAATCAGAAAGAATAAGCTGCCAAATCTATTTATGCATGTTTTATTTTTGGACATCATCTAGGAAGATGTAATGCAATTATGCATAAATTAATCTGGTAATTAAGAAAAATAATTAAGGTTTGATTACTCGATCATATCATATTAGACGATCACAGGATCATCCGGGACGATCATTTAACAAACCTTAGTTCTTCCTGAATGATGTATAATCGGCCTGGTTCTATTCAGGGCGATGCTCTGGATGATATGTATTGAAATGAACTAATCGTCTGGGACGATCAAATTATTTTTCCATAGTTCAGACATCCATTCAGGGCAATATTCTGGATAATATTGATCGTTTTGTACTAATCAGCCTGAACGATCGTGAGATCATCCTGAACGATCGAGCTATTTTTTCATCATCCAGACATCCATCCAGGGTGATGGTCTAGACGATATTCGATGAATTGAACTAATCATACAGGACGATATCCTATCGTCTTGGACGATCTGAACAAATTAACCTTCTAATCGTCTAGACTCTTCGAAATCGTCCTGACTAATTGAGCTAAATTTGAACTGATCGTACGGAATGATAGGTCGATTGTCCTGGATGATATTTGATAATTATTTGCTAATTAGGGCTAATTTGAAGCCCTTGTTTAAAAGATCTATTATTTTTTCAAGAAGAAATCTTTAGCTGTTATCCTGAACTGAGAGAGCCAAAAGGAGAGGAAGAGAAAGGGAGAGAGAGAGAGAGGATCTTATGAGGAAGAGTTTGTGAGGGGTTTCATAAAAGTTGCTCCAAGCAAGGATCTGAGTCGTCTTCTCCGGTCATCGTCCCTGGTTCCTTGGAGGTTTGAGAGAGGTAGACTTCAGCAACTGATCAAGGTTCTCTACCTTTTTTTTAGAGGAAGCAAAAGGAGTTGGGTTCTCTATCTGCTTCTGGAGGAAGCAAAATGAGTTAGGTTCTCTGCCTCACCGTGGTTGGTGGAAAGGAGTTTTGTACGGGCTTCTCCGTCTTGCTATATAGGGGCAAAAGGAAAGACACTGAGTTTAGTGCAATACTCGGAGGGGGCCTCTGAGGAGTGGACATAGGTCAAGTTGACCGAACCACTATAAAATATGGTGCGTTCTTTCTTATTATTCTTCTGCATTTAATTTCTGCTCTTCGTTACTCTTGTGGTGAATCTTGGTTTGGTTGTGTTT
>NW_021318852.1:4279037-4315641 GCF_001605985.2 Dendrobium catenatum
AGGGCCTAACATCCCTGACGAACTTTCAAGTGGTATCAAAGCACTTTTAGCATTAAATTGGGGAAGATCTGATATGTGAAAAATGCACTCTCTGTTATGATATAAGGGCCCTATATATTTTGTTATAACCTTATCTTGTGTGGATGAGAGAGAGATTCTGGCCCCACTTGCTGAAAGCAGGTATAAAAGGTTATTTTTTAATATTCTGTTCTAATTCTAGCCTCAGTTGTTGTAGGCATGTGTGGGAGATTAAAGAGAGGCATAAATAAACATGGAGTTTTAAGTAGAGACATTGAAACATGTGCATTATAATCATGTATTACACATGTTAATAGTTTAATGAATCAAGTATAAGTAATATTCTGAACTGAATATTAGTAATTTTTAAATTTTCATATCAACCCTAATAAAATGTGAGAGTGAAGTGCAAATGAAACTCTAATACCAATTATTATGTGATGTATCTGAAATTTCTATAAGAGTGACTCTACAAGTGTAAGTAATAATTTTAGAAACAAGTACACTAAAACCCTAAAAAACTATGCTCTGCTAGTACTTTATTCATTCTATACAAGCCATTGTATTTTTAATTAAACTGCTATTTAATATTTTAATTTAAATATTGATATTTGTGATGGGCTATGGGAAGAAGTCTATTGAGCTGGTTGTACTCATTTCATGATATTTCTGGCATTTTAGGAAAATATAAAGCCCAACATAGTAGGAAAGTGTATAAGCAAGATCTTTCGAGTCTGAGTTATTAAGGCATTATTTTGCAATCCAACTTTTATTCTTTGGAAATACAAATTGAAAGTAAACTAGATTACTGTATATATGTTTTTGATCAAACGAAAAATGTTGAACTGCTTTTGTTAATTGGATTTTAGTAGCTCTTGTTGTTTTGTTCATGGTTGAGTGGTAATTATAGATTTATACTTCCAATCATTCTATTAGGTCTTAGGGCATCACATGTCATCTCGGGTATAAGGGGTATCATGACTTGGTGCCATCTTTGCATTTCTTTAACTTTTCATTGATAGTCTGTTTAGAGTTTTTTACAATGCTTATTTATGTGATTCTCAATAGAATGCCTGATAACGATGCCATGTTATAATGAAAAATAAGGATAATTAATATTAAATGAGATGTAAATCTTCCACATTTCTTTAATAAAATAAATTAAGAATATTGGATAATGCCTTTTGTCATATATTATTCGTTATGTCAATAATCTAACAAAACAAATTTTATATGAGATACTTTTTTTACTATTTTTTTAACCAAATTTTCAATACAATTTTTTTAAAGCAACAAAAAATAGTGGCTAAAAGCTATCTCAAATGAAGCATAAAGCTTCGTTTGAGACGGCTTTCTTACTCCTTTATAAAGTTTTTTTTTTTGTACAAAAAATTTTTAAGCTAAAAATTTGTGTACTAAAAAGCTTATAAACTTCATTTTGAACCAAAACATCCCCGTTTTGAACGGCAAACAACTCTTTTTAAAAAAATCCATCACAATCAAGTTGAATCAAACGATTTAGAACAAAATTCAATCAATATTTATATACCCGCGAAATTCGATTCGAAGAGGCTCTCTATTTTATATACATATTTTTTGAACTAGAAATTAACATACCCTTCCTATTCTCAACCCCTTCCTTTGTGGCCTCTTATTAGTAAGTGATAGTTATGAGACAAAGTTTTAATAAAATATTATGGTTTTCATGTCTCCATCTAGCGATTTGTTGTAGAAGGTTAGTGTCAAAGTATATACAGCCAAATAAATAAACAATTATTGGTATTATGTCTTGTAAATAGATGAGGTGGCTTTAGCTCATTGGTTGCTAGTTCTTTACTCTACTTATATATACCTGTAATATCTCTTCATGAATACAAGTTTTACATTTTCTACTTTCTATTTTTCCTGCTTCCAAATCTCTTCTTGATCTTGTCTGAGAAATGTATGCGATATCGTTTCTTCAGTTAGTGACAGATGACACACACCACAAACCCAATTTTTTAAGGATATTAAAAGTGATATTACCATCTTCGAATATTGCTGAAGGCTTTTTTTTTTTCTTTTTTTTTTAACTTTGATCGATACATGTTTGACTCATAATAGAATAAATTTCGAAGCTCATTTGAAGCATGTCTGTATTTGACAACCAAGATCACATAATTTAGTTGTAACTTAAGTGCACTTCTGCTAAAGATCTAGATAAGTTTTTTTTTTTTTTTTTTGGAAATGGGGGTATCTACCCGCTACCACCCTCTTTAGGAGGCGCATGGTGAGGTAATTAATCCCTCAGCGAGCCTACCAGCAACCAGCTCCACAGATGCAGGACTCGCATTTATTTTCTCCCCACTTAAGGGGTTGCGCGGCATAAAAGGGGATTCGAATATGGGTTGGCGAGTTCCCAACCATGCTCACCCACCAAACTAGCTAAGCCCGGTGAAGTAGATCAAAATAATATAGAAATGATGGTTATTGTTTAGCATTTAAGAGATCCACCGGATTTCGGAACAACACAATTTAATAATTTAAACAAAAATCTATAACATGTATTTCTCATAATAAGATAAGTATATGATTTTCTACAGAACAATACAAAAATTGAAAAAATATATAATAATATAAGTATTGACAGAAAATCAATTTGCTTTTAACAATTCACATACTTTGGTCTCATATATCTCATATGTCAGTATATTGATGAACTTTCAAACAAGCAAGAAGTATTAGCACCGAGATCTCAACGAGCAGCGCAATGCTCCGGCGAATTTAGTTAGTGATCTCACAGAGCTAGCTTTCCCCACAGCGAAACGCTGCCTAAGATTATAGCCCGGCTCAAGACCTTTGTGATCTGTCTCGCCGAAGAAGGCTCCATTGACGAAGATATCATTCACTGATTTCCAGCTCCACCTTTCCCCGCCACTCACTCTCCAAGTAACCTGTAAGAAAAACATCGATTGTCACTTGTTATCTCAAATTTCCTTTTTTTTTTCTAGCTGAATGAGCTGTAACTATTCTATGCAATATGATTTTGGAGAAAAATTCAATGAGGAATTCCTCATAAGATTCATCTTTTGTGTGAAAGTTGATAATAGAAGCTACTTTCTGGACATTTTTAAGTATACTTTTAGGAATAAGCCTCTTATCAAGATTTGGATATTGCCATCTAATGCAAGAAAACTTTTTTTAAAAATTAAAGTTTTGTTTGGGATGACTTTTTTATTGTTTCTTAAAGCAAATTTTTAGTAAAAAAATAAAATTTTTTTACTAGGAAGCTGCTTTAAGAAGCAGAAAAAAAACTGTCTCAACGAAGCCTTAGCCTTCGTTTGGGACGGCTTTGTTACTGCTTCTTAAAGCAGATTTTAGTAAAAAATTAAAAATTTTGTACTAGAAAGCTGCTTTAAGAAGCAATAACAAAACCGTCCCAAACGAAGCCTAAATCTCTAACTTGGGTGCATATTATGCTATCATATGTGCAAAAATGTTCTTACAAAAGATACTATTGTTTAAATTGATAGCATTAATTTGTTTCTACAAATGCTTAAAATATTAGTAAAATAGATGTTCAATTCATGCTTTATGAGATACTTCTAATGAAAATCCAATGAGGAATTATATTGATAGCATTTTTATGAAATCAAATGTCTATAAACAAGAAATGAATCCAATTAGATCATTAGCTCACCGCTTTGTTATTATTTGGTGGAGCAATAAAGAAATTAGCCTCGCTTTTAACCCTGGGGTTCATGCTTCCGCCAATGGCGTAATGCTTCCACCCGTCATACAAGTTGTTCGCTACATGAGCATATCCATGCCTTATCCTGCATATTAGAATGATCCCATATTCACATTCAATACATGTTATAAAATCTATATATTGAGATGTACGGTCCATCAAAGTTGTGTAGTTTTATCTAATCAACCTATATGTATTACGCAAAAACTTTTATAAGTATATAACCTCAAATCTATATCTAACAAAATCTGGAACTACTGAAATAATCAAGTGGTAAAAAAAAAAAAACTGTGTAAGGATTTCCTGATGCAAATTGCATATGGATCTATAAGCTTCATACTGGTTAGATCATCTCCAACTGAATTGCATACCACCGCAAGCAATCCGCCATTCACTGCACTCAAAATCCAATTCTCACGCCAAGATTCGGTAGGTAAACAGTCCGACGTCAATACGCTAAAAAATTGGATTGCCAAATTTGCCGAAGACGAGCACGAAAAAGGAAAGAGATTGTTACCAGCTTCCAACGCAGGAAAATCAACAATTACCAGCGGTAATTCCGGCGGTCAAAGAACCGCTGGAATTACTAGCGGTTTAACCGGCTATCTGGCCGCCGGTAAATGACTACCGCAATTTATTTCCTACACGGTTTATACTAGCGGTTAACAGACCGCCAGTATTTTTCAGAACCGCCAGAAAATTTATTTTCACCGCAGGAATAAGTCGCCGGTAATTGACAATTTTCCTTGTAATGTTCTTAGGAAATGCAGTTCAATTGGAGATAATTACAACATTTTGAAGTTTTACTACATTTTAGAGTGTAAAATGAATTTTTCGGTTGGAAATGCCCTTAGTATTTATGTTGAGATTAGTATAATCCTTTGATTTCATATGCACATTAATCCCAACACAAATCAAAGAAAGTTGACAAACAACAATTGCAACATATTTTTTAACAAGTCAAGAATTTGATAACCTGGGCATGCGTTGGTTGCAGTTAGGGCCAAAGCGGTTGAAGACGACAGTGACATGCATGTTGCGGTCCTCAACGAAGCCATCGTCATGGCCGAGGAGCATCACCTTGTCATGATCATGGAACCAGTTGTTGGAGATGGTGATGCCGTTGGATCCGCGCGTGACATCAAGGAGGCCGTCCTCGCCGGCGTAAAGGGTATTGTGGTCGATCCAAATTTTGGAAGAAGAGACGAGTCGAATGGCATCCCCATCGCTCCCCCACATATTGGTCACCTTGCCACCAGGTCCGACCACCGGCCCAGGCGCCGCCGCACGAATATGATGGAATTGTAGTCCGTGAATAATAACATCGTGTGCCTATTGGTTCAGCCAAATTATTTTCATACAAAGAAAAACAATTTTTTTTAATTTATATGATATTTTCTCATGTTGTTATATGAATTTGTAAGAATATTTTTTTAGTATTCTCATTTGGGCTTCATTTGAGATGATTTTCTTACTACTTTTTGAAGCAACTTTTAGTATAAAAATTAAAAAATAGTAAGAAAGTCATCCCAAGGGAACTAGGGAAGCCTTAGTTGATTGGAGTTACAGTCACTTGGCCTTCAGAGGTTTTGGAAGCTAAGACCAAATTAGCTCAATACCACTATAGTCTACCGTAGTTACATGTACATAAACATAGCAGTCTTCATTTGAGACATCTTTCTAACTATTTTGCTTTTGGATCATAAAGATAATTTTTTGTCTGACCATTTTTTTACTATTTTCAAGAAATTTTTGTGCTACGAAGGTGATTTCTACAATAGCTTTTAAAAAAAGTAATTTGAGTACAATAGATTTACAACCATCTTTATAAAAAGTATCCAAAATTTATATCATACAAATAAAAAAAAAACATTTTATCCAACGAACTTAACTTTTTTTTTAATAATTATTAGATGAATCGAGCTCATAAAGATAATTTTTTGTCTGACCATTTTTTTACTATTTTCAAGAAATTTTTGTGCTACGAAGGTGATTTCTACAATAGCTTTTAAAAAAAGTAATTTCAGTACAATAGATTTACAACCATCTTTATAAAAAGTATCCAAAATTTATATCATACAAATAAAAAAAAAAACATTTTATCCAACGAACTTAACTTTTTTTTTAATAATTATTAGATGAATCGAGCTCATATGAGCTAAAGATTATATGAATAAAATTCTATTAAATTTGCATACCCCAATTTAATGTATATTGATTATCAATCAAAATAAGAAGTTAACTTTAAATTGATAACTCATAACATTAATTTATTATGTGTAACGCTAAATTTAATTAAATTTAAAATTCAGCCCAAAGAAATCAAATAATATTTTATTAATTATTTTCTAACTCCAAACCGCAAAATTATCACTATAACACATAAACTAATATTTTAGTTTCTGTTTATTTTTAATTTTACTGATTAGCTCGATTTATTTTTGTTTTCAAATATGATAATCAAAACATTCAAGCAAAAATTACCAGTACCTGATTGAGCAAAAATCCCGCACCCCCTGCAATATGAACATCCACTCCACGCCCATCCACCGTTACATAGCTCCCAATAAGCAACGGCCGCTCGAGCTTAATTTGCATATCTCTTGCAAATGTAATCCACACCTTTCCCTGTATCATACTCGTCCCATACCTTAACGTACCGGGCCTCGGCTTCACCGGATCGTCGCTTGCATCCGTTACCACATACAATCTCAACCCTAACCCTCGGTTATTCCTCATCTTCCCAACAAATCCGACCGAGCAAGCCGCCAGCCGTTGCCGGTTCTTAGACCATAAAGGGTCCCTCCGCCAGCATCGATCGATCACATTTATATGCCCGCCGCCGCGAGCGCGGGCAGCGTCGGCGATGAAGGAGGGGATCAGTAGGAGAAGAAGGGGGAGGAGGAGAGGAGCAATATTGAAGATTTTCATGGTGTTGTTTGGAGAGATTTGTGATGAGTTTTTAAATTTATAAGGAGCATAAATTAATGGCTATTTATTTAAGTGGTCTGTTACCACTGTAGTTTATTAAAGAGCTAATTTACTGTTACTAAAATTAAGATTATTTAATGGAGTTAGGGAGTTATAAGAGTTTTTTTTTAACGTTTTATTTGGTCGATGTTGAGTTGGAATTTTATATGAGTTATTTTAAATGTAAATCAAATATTATTTCGAATAAAATTGATCATATTTAAATATTAAATTAGCTTGATAAAGTATTAAGAAAAAAATCTATGTTAAAATAAATATTTTTTGAAATATAAATTATTGGTATATGTTTAATTTATATATCAACTAATTCATTTCAATTTTTTTCATTCTTCTTAAAGCATTTTACTCCTAATTTAACATTTTTACTGTAAATTTAAAATAAAACAAAAAAAAATGATTTTATTGCATAATAATTAATGAAATCAGTTTAATTTACCAAACAGTTACAATACATTAATGTGACATTTAAGCATATTCTTAAAGTGGTGAAAAAAATATGAATCGTCCTAAACTTTGATAGAAAACGATACACAATTTATTAATAAATAAAAGTATTATAAGGGTACAGATGCTTATGCCAAATGCCAAAATTTTAAAAACGCCGTTGCCGGGGATCGAACCCGGGTCACCCGCGTGACAGGCGGGAATACTCACCACTATACTACAACGACTTGTGTGATTTTCGTTAAATATTATTTATCCTAAATATAATACGCTTCATACTCTTATGTTTCATTGTTTCTCCCTCGAGTAACCAGACAAGCTGATGATTTTTGCCCAAGCTGGGGAAAAAACATCGGAATCAACGGACCTATCATTTAGTTCCCTCACAGTCGGCAATTCGGAGACGAGAAAACGAGAGAGCTAACGGAATATTCAATCTTTCGATATCCGATTGCCGTCTCAACAATCGATATGGCCGGATTCTGCGGCGACGAAACCGCGCCCTTCTTTGGCTTCCTCGGCGCCGCCGCTGCCCTCGTTTTCTCCTGTTATCCACACCTTCCCTTTCATTTTCTCGATAAATGATATGATTTTGAGATCTTCGACTGATCTCTATCTCTCTCTTTCTTCGCAGGCATGGGGGCAGCATACGGGACGTACGGCGAAGAGTGGTGTGGGTGTGGCCTCCATGGGCCTGATGAGGCCGGAGCTCGTGATGAAGTCGATCGTACCGATGGTGATGGCTGGAGTGCTGGGTATATATGGCTCATCATCGCTGTCAGCAGCACGGGCATAAACCCGAAACCTCTTTGATGGCTACGCACATCTATCATCCGGTTTGGCTTGTGGCCTCGCGGGGCTCTCTGCCGGCATGGCTACTGGGATCGTCGGTGACGCGCGGGGTGTCAGGTTATACCATACTTTTTTTTTGTTGTTCTTGATTTACCTCGCTATGCTCTGATTCGGCAATGCTTGAAATCTTGAGTTCTTAATTTTTTTAGATGTGTGATTACAGATAGGATTTAATTTACTTAGAACATGGTAAATCCTATAAATTTTCATTTTGTAAATCCTTGGGATATTAACTATTAAGTGCTTAAAATTATTTGGCATGGAAAATAATAAATCTGGCTAGATCTTTATAATTGTTTTGCTATTGTTTTCAGAATTTAAGATTTAAATTAAGTTTGCGATCTGATTTGAGTCACTGAAGTTTATTAATATGTAATTTAAAAATTTATCATATTTAGCATGAATAATCAGATAGTTAAAATGACTTATTTAGTTTTATTATTAAAGACTTTCTCCAAAAGATAATTGAATTAATTAATGGATCATAATTATTAATTATCATATTATTAAAATTATGTAGTATGATATGAAGGAAGAGTAGATAGGAATCTAACTTTTTGGAATTGAGAGCGAGCAAGTGAGAAGAAGAAACCATAGATAAATCATGTAGGATTTACTAAATCCATAGATAAATCATGTAGGATTTACTAAATCCTAGTTCTTTTAAGATTTACTATATCTTGGATTCACCAAATAACATAGAGAAAACAATATTAAAAGGATTGTAGATTTTAATGTCCCAAAAAAACTTATTGACAATATTTAGGCCAAATTCTAGCTAAATCTTGCATCTAAGCAACCCCTTTTATGGTAAACTTTGGCATGGGGGATCCCCACTTAGATGAGGGTGAGCAAATGCTGACCCTAAAAAAAAATTAATATAAAAGAGGCATAATTTTGGAATTATGCCCCCATCAAAAATAAATTTTTGCCCTAATATGATCCATCTCAAATTGTTTGCTCATCTATCCGAAGTATTTTGGTTGCTTTAATCTTCAATTTTTAGATTCTCCTCAGCCAAACAAGTGATCAAATTTTTATTTAATTTCATTTTCAGTAGGTTTAATTTCATTGTGAATAGCAAATCAGAAGAAATTATTGCACTCAAACTTTGAAAATCATTTTGGAAGTCAAAACAATGAAGCAATAGTTTTTTTTTTACTACAACTTATATTATTACTAAAATCAATATTAAATTGGAAGATAAATGATAAAAAATTTCTCTTTTAAATTTGATAGCATTATGTTAGCTATTTTTTTATAAAAAATATATATATATGTATATTATTACTGTTATAATTTGACGTCATTATTATTATTATTATTATATTTTAATTTTGTCTAACTAACTAAAATTTTCTCAAGGCAGTCAGGGTTGGAGTTCTACCAATGGAACGTTTACTCAATGTATCAAAACATTTCGTTGAGCGCTCGGAGCTCACCTTTAATGCTCCACTTCTAGCAAAGCAACAACCACATAATATATTTTAACTTCTGTTAAATTATAAAGTTGCCAAATTTAGATGTGTGATTACAGATAGGATTTAATTTACTTAGAACATGGTAAATCCTATAAATTTTCATTTTGTAAATCCTTGGGATATTAACTATTAAGTGCTTAAAATTATTTGGCATGGCAAATAATAAATCTGGCTAGATCTTTATAATTGTTTTGCTATTGTTTTTAGAATTTAAGATTTGAATTAAGTTTATGATCTGATTTCAGCACTGAAGTTTATTAATATGTAATTTAAAAATTTATAATATTTAGCATTAATAATCAGATAGCTTTTTTTTTTTGGGACATTTAGGTCAATTAAGGCAAACTCACACACACAACACATACACATAGACTCGAACCTTGGACCTCTTAGTTGGAAGCCTAAGCTCTCAACCAATAGGCCAAGGAGAGTTGTGTAATAATAATCAGATAGTTATAATGACTTATTTAGTTTTATTAAAGACTTTCTTCAAAAAGTAATTGAATTAATTAATGGATCATAATTATTAATTATCATATTATTAAAATTATGTAGTATGATATGAAGGAAGAGTAGATAGGAATCTAACATTTTGGAATTGAGAGTGAACAAGTGAGAAGAAGGTTTTGTTTGGAACGATTTTTTACTGCTTCTTAAAGCAGCTTTTCAGTATAAAATTTTTAATTTTTATACTGAAAAGTTGCTTTAAGAAATAACAAGAAAGTTGTCCCAAACAAAGCCGAAGAAACCATAGATAAATCATCTAGGATTTACTAAATCCTAGTTCTCCTCAGATTTACTATATCTTGGATTTACCAAATAACATAGAGAAAATAATATTAAAAGGATTGTATGTTTTAATGTCCCAAAAATATTTATTGACAATATTTAGGCTAAATTCTAGCTAAATCTTGGTAAGTCTTGCATCCAAGCAACTCCTTTATGGTACACTTTGGTAATAGGAGTTTTTAGAGCTTCCCTAAGACTCGCCTTGAGTTACTAAACTTTTCTCATGGTAGTCAGGGTTGGAGTTCTGCTAATGGAACGTTTACTCAATATATCGAAACATTTTGTTGAGCGCTTTTCTGTTTTCCTTATTGACTTGTCCCTCAAGGTCATCTTATGGAATTCTTATGCCTACACACTTCTCATTTTATTTTATTTTGGGGTGCAATTTGACCATATTTTAATTATTTTATTTTATTTTATTTATTTTAGATTTTTAGGTTTTGGAGTTGAAATTTGAATCATATGATGAGGGATTTAAGTTTATAATTTATTTAAGTTTTCTTTGCGTATATTTATTTTTTAATCATTTGTTTTATTTATGAAATAATAAAAAATATAACATTTATCGGGCTAACACTCCAACTTGTAACAAATTTATCGTCTTGCCTGACGCCTTCGCCTTTCATATCATTACTTAGGAGTTAGAATTTGTAGAGAAAAGAAAAAAAAAATTATAGAGGAAGTATATGCTTTCTGTTGATTGGTAGTTTAAATGAGAAGCAAATAAATGAAGTCATGGTAAAACTTTACTCTATATAAAGGATTTTGTTCCTCTCAAAACGAGCGAAAAGAGGGGATAATATAATTTGTTTAAGGATTTGTTTGGTAGCATATATTTTAAGTACATTTTTTTTTTCACTACTTTAAAAATATCTGATATTTTAAGTACATATATTTCATAATGTAGTGTAAAACTTATACATTGAGTTATTTTCAAAGTATTTTGTTGGATATAATATAAATCCAATGAGATGATTTATTTTGGGCAGTTGAATGCATTTATAATACCACAACACAAACATTGATCTAGTGGGGAGAATCAATATCACTACCAAAAAATAGGGTTTTCGCAGCATAAAATTTCACTTTTCCCGGCGGTTAAACCAGCTACAATGAAATTTGCAGCGGTCGGCGAACCGCTGTTTTTGCCATCCGCTGCAACGGCCTTCCGCAGCGGTTTGAAGACCGGCGGGGTAGCGTTTATTTCTAGCATTTTTTTGCGGCGGTGTTAACCGCTGCAAATAACAGAATTATGGCGGTTTTAACCGCGATAAAGGCTAGCGAAATCGACCTGATAATCGATTCGCGGCGGTTTTCTGGGATCTAGTGGTGGTTATAACCGCCACTAATATCCAGAATTTTTTTAAAAAAATTGTGAAACCTTGCCGTTCACCCTACAGTACTACACCTGCAACAAATAACAAATAAACCACACCCTACACCTGCAGCAAACAACAAATAGACCACAAATCATAACATAGGGATTCTTTCATGGATCCAAATAGAAATTCATATACATATTCTAAGTCACAAATCATATCATCTCTAAATTTCTTATAGATAATGTGGTGTCTACATTCCCCTATTTAAAACATTATCTTTTCATGAACGCTTTCTTTTGATTGATAGTTTAAATGAGAAGCAAATAAATTAAGTGACGGGAAATATATAAAAGATTTTGTTCCTCTAAAAACGAGCGGAAAGAGGGGAGAAAATAATTTGTTTAAGGGTTTGTTTGGTAGCATACATTTTCAATAATGTAGTGTAAAATATATACATTGAGTTATTTTCAAGATATTTGGTTGGATATAATATAAATCCAATAAGATGATTTATTTTGTGCAGTTAAATGCATTTATAATACCACAACACAAACATTGATCTAGTGGGGAGAATCAATGAGAGTGCTAACGTCATAACGATGACCAATGAGATCCAAGCAGTGAGAGGAGTTGTGATAGGCAGGGTAAGGTAAAAATGGTTGGGCAAATTTTTAAAAGGATCAAGTTTCAAGATAGATTTAAGAGAAGGAGCAGAATATAATTTTAATTTAAAAAGGAGCAAAAACGCACTGCATGATCACGTTTTCTTTGAAAACGCAAAAAAAAAGCAAGCAAATGTGCAAAATTGAGAAAAAAAGAAATTCACGTGATTCTGTTGATTTTTTTTTTTTTTTGTCACGCGAAATTGAACTTTTGAGGTATTTTTAAATTTTTAGTAGTTTATTTTGCATTTACTTTTGCTCACACACAAAAAAAAAAGCAATGACTATTGGTTGATTACAATAGGATTTAATTTTATTTTTTATGTTTATCTATACGTTTAATTTAGGTTTTAATATATAGATATTTGCTTATCCAATTAACTCAGTCCATAATAAAATAGATCATTGCGCTTAGAGAAGAATAAGGGTTCATTTGGGACGGCTTTTCTATTGATTTCTAAAACGGAGTTTTAATACAATTTTTTTTTTATTTTTGTACTAAAACTCTGTTTTAGAAAGCAATAAAAAAACCGTCCCAAATGAAGCCTAAGATTTCCTAAGCTCAGTTCACAAGCCCATTAATGAATTGAGTTAATTTGGATCATCACACTTCTTATTGTAGCTTCATTATGTATGCTTCTTTGTATTGTCTTCGTGAGATGATAAGGCAATTTGTGGAGGTGAGGAGAGTGGAAGGTCTTGGGTAAGGGGAGGGAGAGATTGAGAGGGATATATTGAGGGAATGATTGACAGGAGAGTTTGAGAACAGGAAAATGTCTAATACACTAATCAATTTTAATTCATTCAAATAGAGAGAGAAAAATGACCAATACAATTATCAATTTTAAATTATTCAATTATTCATTATAAAATGTATTAAAAGATTCATGTCATGATTATTTGACAAGTTTTATGCTAGCTGTCGACTACCTAATCAAATCCTTCATTTTTCTCATCAAGGACTTCGGACCTGGCAACAACAATATTAAGAAAGGTAAATGTAGAAAAAACTTGATTAGAAAAATTAGAAATGACATTTCTTTATTAGATTTAGATAAGAATTTGACTCTTAACAAGACACAATGGAGAAAAAGGATTCATTTAGCCGACACCACAGTGGGATAAAAGCTTGTTATGTACTAATAGCCCTTAGGTTTAATAATTGAGTACTTGTCAACATGAAAGTAAATGGCAAACAAATACTCTTTGAAATGACATTGAATGATAACATAATTATCAAATCCTAATGAAATCATGGTGAAATAAAAGAAGCAGATTACGTCTAAGAATCTTTTTGTTTATATAATTCACAAAACATAGCAAAGAAATTAGGCCAATATGCAGCTCTTTTGCTTCGCATGCAACAAAAAATATTTGACCAACTAATGTGGCAAAGGACATTTTCTATTCTTTTGTCTGCACACTTTTTGAAATTTTCAATTGAAGTTTTCGTTTTGATTTATGAGGTATAATGAGTGCTATGATTTACTCCGATTATTTGGCTTATTTGATTTGAAGGCCTATTGTATTTGTAAATGAGAGTGATTAAATTTGTAGAGCTAATACACAACAGACCAATAAATTCATCATCAATCATCTACTTTATCCCAACTGTTTGGACTCATTGATGTATGATTTTGTTAATATTTGCAGAGCAAATGCACAACAGCCCAAGCTGTTTGTTGGAATGATCCTAATGCTCATCTCTGCTGAGGCTTTAGCACTTTATGGCTTAATTGTTGGCCTCATTCTATCCTCTAGGGCCGGACAATCTAGAGTAGATTAGTTCAGGAAGGGATGGAGGGAACCTAGTAGTTTGGAGAAATTATTCTGTGCAGATGTCGAACACAGTTTATCATCCACTGATCAATCAGAATGCGTCACATCAGTAGTATTGAGCTGGGAATCGAGCGGTACTGAGTAGGGAATGACGTGGTGCATTCTAATTGGTCTCTGGACGGCATTTGGCATCCTCACAGAATAATTTCTCGTAGCTTGACGGTGCTTTTGATTTTGCTTAAAAGTAGTCTTGTATTTTTATTCATCGTTCATTCTTAGCGTGATAGGAATTGGTTTGTACCCAAATTAAGCTCAGCAAAATGTTAAATTAGATTCGCTTCCTGGCTTTTCCAGAAGCAGGAATTGTAATGATTAATATTGACATTCTTTGTTACATGAATTTTCATGCTGATAGTTTTTCTTACTTGCTTAGACCACTTTCTCTTTTTTTTTTTTTACCATGCAGTCCCCTGTGCAAGGAATCAATAACATTAAGAAACTATAGCTCAAACCTTAATGGGAAACATCAACGATCAATGGAAATTCAACAGATAACAACCAAGTTTTAATTTTCCCAGCAAACAATAATTTTCACACTTAACAAAAATAATTAAAACTTACTACAACGACTAAGAATAAGACTTTAAGATGGAGAAACAAGTTACTCAGCCATGCTACCACAATTGCTCTCTTCTTCATCACTGATTGCAAGTTCAGCAATCAACTCATCTAATGGCACAGAAGGAAGCTCATCTCCACCAACAGTAGATGCCATTTCTGATGGCTGATAATCATTGTTGTGATAGAGCGACATGTTAAACCTCAATTCTGGGTTCTCCTCTAGGTCCCTCAAGAACTCCTCATAATCATTGACCCTCTTCTCCTCATCCATTCTCCCTTTGGTGTTGTCAATCTCCATGTTCAAGCTCTTCAGCTTCCAAGAACGACCCTTTCCACGCCTCTTTTGCCGCTTCTCTTCATAGCTCTTCTTTACAAGAATTACATGAGGTAAATCAAGGCCTCTATACTTATCAATCTCAAAATCATTAATACTGGCTCCATAAAGATCATATCCAAGTGCATAGCCACCTGGGTTCAAAAGATGCCCAATATGTGTCCTCACAGTGAATATATTATCATTCAAGCTGTTTGTTGGAATGATCCTAATGCTCATCTCTGCTGAGGCTTTAGCACTTTATGGCTTAATTGTTGGCATCATTGTCCTCTAGGGCCGGACAATCTAGAGCAGATTAGCTCAGTAAGGGATGGAGGTAGCCTAGTAGCTTGGAGAAATTATTTTGTGTAGACGCCGAACACAATTTATCGTCCGGAGACCAATCAGAATGAGTCATATCAGTAATATCAAGCTGGATATCAAGCGCTATCGAGCCACGATACCGAACTGTATTGAGCAGGGGGTGATGTGGTTATTCTGATTGGTCTCTGGATGGCATTCAACATCCGCACAGAATAATTTCTCGTAGATTGACGGTGCTTTTGATTTTGCTTAAAAGTAGTCTTGTATTTTTATTCATTCATTCTTAGCGTGTTAGGAATTGGTTTGTACCCAAATTAAGCTCGGCAAAATGTTAAATAAGAATTCGCTTCCTAGCTTTTCCAGAAGCAGGAATAGTAATGATTAATATTGACATTCTTTGTTGCATGAATTTTCATGCTGATAGTTTTTCTTACTTGCTTAGACCACTTTCTCTTTTCTTTTTTTTTTACCATGCAGTCCCCCTGTGCAAGGAATCAATAACTTTAAGAAACTATAGCTCAGACCTTAATGGGAAACATCAACGCTCAATGGAAATTCAACAAATAACAACCAAGTTTCAATTTTCGCAGCAAACAATAATTATAACAAACAAAAATGATTAAAACTTAGCACAAGGACTAAGGTTAAGACTTCAAGATGCAAAAACAAGTTACTCAGTCATGCTTCCACAATTGCTCTCTTCTTCATCACTGATTGCAAGTTCAGCAATCAAGTCATCTAATGGCACAGAAGGAAGCTCATCTCCACCAACAGTAGATGCCATTTCTGATGGCTGATAATCATTGTTGTGATAGAGCGACATGTTAAACCTCAATTCTGGGTTCTCCTCTAAGTCCCTCAAGAACTCCTCATAATCATTGACCCTCTTCTCCTCATCCATTCTCCCTTTGGTGTTGTCAATCTCCATGTTCAAGCTTTTCAGCTTCCAAGAACGAACCTTTCCACGCCTCTTCTGCCGCTTCTCTTCATAGCTCTTCTTTACAAGAATTGCATGAGGTAAATCAAGGCCTCTATACTTATCAATCTCAAAGTCATTAATATTGGCTCCATAAAGATCATATCCAAGTGCATAGCCACCTGGGTTCAAAAGATGCCCAATATGTGTCCTCACAGTGAATATATTATCATTCTTTCCGAAATCAGAAACCCTTGCCACCTGCGCATAAGCCAATGCATACTTCGATCCTCCAACAGAAATCTCTGAGGACTCCATCTCTACATCCAAAATCATATACTCAACAAGCTGCCGATTTGAGAGCAAGGCCTTAAAAGGCGACCCCCAATATTGCTTTGCATCAAGGTAAGCACTTCTTAGGGTGAATGGGTCCAATAGGACAATGCTATTACTCACCTTGGTGCAGAGCACAAGTGGACCAAGATTACCAAGAGTGTTTGCAACCTTGGGCGGGAGGCAGATCAAATCTTCCCTGCAAATGGGGCATATCTCAACAGAGAAGGTGTGCTTGTAGTTGTACCTGTTGCTCTTGGGATCATGCGATACTAGCTGCTTATCTGACCTTGACTGAACAGGAACTGCGCTAGAGATGAAATCAACAAACTTGATGGCATGGCTACGATTTCCAAAGAAGAAATCGACACCTCGATCAGCCTCTTTGATGCGAAGAGTCCGTGCTGCTGTACCGTGACGAAGAATGAGTTGCTCTAGATGAAAGAAGGTGCGACGGTGAGAGACGTGCTGACGAAGCTGAACTGCGGCAACCCACTGGTCGGGATTGGCTTGGAAGCGGGAACATGAGTCGCAGAGGTTATCGTGCTGGGTGAATTCAATGAGGTGAGATTGTTCTAGAATGGCGCCATTGAGGGCCTCTCTCTGGATGCGGAGATGGAGCTTAATGCGCTTGGAGTGGGGCTCGGTCCACACGAACTCAGCATTGACGATGCGAACATGGCGAGTGAGTGGCTTGAGGCGGCGTAGGCAGAAGGTGAGGAGCTCCTTCGATTCCAGATCAGCCCGGATCCAGGCGCGCGGCGGTTGCAGGTAGCTGCGGCACTCTGGGCAGTAGACGATCGAAGCGTGGCGTGGGAGGCCTTCGGTGATGTCTACCCGGGAACACAGGCAGCGGACGCACATATTCGCTGGATTGGGCGGCATGGAGACGCCGCAGATGCAGCAAAGAACGCTACCCACTGTTTGCGAGGGCAGAAACATGACTGAAGCAGCCAGATCAGACATCTTTACAGCCAGCGAGCTCCCGTTGTTGCTTCCGATCAAAATATCCGAACTTCCGATCGGACAGGAAGGTAAAGTCGTCGAAGGAGCAAAGTGGAACAGCCACGAAGGAGCCGAAGAAGCGACGCATGCAATCTTTTCACCTCCTGCGAAGCAACGAAACCGAACAGCAACGACGAAAACAGAAGATAAAGGCAAGACCTATGCGCCTCTTAGACCCCTTTCTATTTGCCAGTGAATTTGAACTTCATTAGGTTTCCTGAACTTCCAGTTTAGGACATATTTTATAGAAGGTTAATTTTTATAATTTAGCTGTGATTTTGCTCCGAAGATCTGCAGCATAGACTTCACTTTAAATGCATATAGTTCATGATGATTCTGTTTCCTATTTTTGTCTCTTACTGTTTTAGCTATTAATGCTCAGTGGAAATTTTGTACGAAGCCCTATGTCCTTTTTTGAGGTACACAATTTAAATTTAGCATTATACCAATCGAAATTTATGGCGATTGATGAACAAGTACGATTGGAAATCCCAGTCAAACTCTCACATTCAAATCCCACTATTACGGCTTTGTCTCTTCATTGGAGCAAAATAAGTGAGGTGGTCTCGTTAGATTTCGTCGATAGATTAGTACGCAATCAAGCTTTTTCTTTGGAGTGTAGCGGGTAGATACATGTGTAAAAAAAAGCATTATATTTACAAATTTTTTTACATGCTTGTTTGCTCCAATTTTCAGCTTGGGTGGTTTGTGTTTGCCCCATTGTTAGCAAATGCTTGTTGGTGCCTCCGAGCTCGTAAGTGTGTGAGGTTACACCAATTTTTATGAGATTGCATGCGTTGTTGCAAACCTGTGCCAATGCCAACATGCTCACAATCATTGGCGTGAACTTTTATTACACATGATCACTGTGAGCTCGTGGGATATGGTGTGAGCCCCCATCGACAAGAACTACTTTTTTTTGACATTTAGGTCAATTAAGGCAGATTCATGCACACATTGCATATACAAGACTTGAACTAAATACCTCTTATTGGTGCATCATAGGTTCCAACCCTTGTTATATTGATGCGAGGTTGATAATGTTATGCAAATTTTATCGATCGCTCATCATTGCTTGCCAGTTTGTGCTAGCATCACTAAGATATCATCTCAAGTTCTCATTGGAGTCGATGAACTTTTTTTTTTTTTGCTTTTGAATTTTTGTGTGTATTTAAGTGATCACATCAATCACTGTGTGAGACCACTATTGCTAATGAGCTCCAATCTACACAATAACTAATAGTGGCCTCACATAGGGATTGATGTGAGTACTCCCATAAATATATGTATGCATATATCCATGTATTTAAAATTTAATAATCGGATATCTTAAGCCCACTAGCATTTATGTTTTGGTTAATAATCTTTGCACTCGTGCTTCAATTCTATAGATGCTTGGTTCGTTGTGATTTATGTTCTAGTAAACCCATACAAACTTGTTTGAGAATAAAAAACAATTATGATTAGATTGTAAAATACCAATGTAGACACATCTTGATTAACATGTGTGTTTTTATTTTCATTGAAAGCATCACATTAAGCATTAGTTTTTGAGCAATTGTGATAGGAATCCGATCTCCTCACATAGTAGAAATCAACGAGAAAAAAAATTTATTACATCAAAACAAGTCACGATACAAATTGATTTACCATTCGAGAGATAAATCAGACTCCACAAATCCTAGGTGATGCTAGGAACAACTAAAAAAAAAACTGCAAAATACAATTCACATCATTAAGATAAAACAACTCAATTAACACTAATATGCTAATATAAACCTTTATATTTTCCTCTCAAATCTGAATTAAAATCAACCATCTTTCTTTAAATGAATCTTTCATAATTTTCTTCCAAATTTGAATGCAGTTGTGCATGATTTGTTTTTAAACTATTTTGATATCATCATTTGCTTCATTAAACGTCTTAAATAAGAGTTTTATAATGAACTAAGTTATAATTCATCAAAAATAATATTTGAGACTTTTTAGATAATTGAGTAGTGTAGTACAGTATAAGCATTCTGTTAAGATAGTTACACTAATGATAGTTCCTAACGAAAACTCAATAACATATATAGGGTATAAATCCTATGAAAAATACACCAAGGCAAGAATCGTGTATGCTTGAAGTTGATCTGCTTGAACAAATTGTAGTTCATGAATTGTTATTTTTTTATTTATTAGATGCATAGCATGATTAATTTTAAGTAATTAATAATTTAACACTTGGTTTGGGACAATCTTACTGTTTTTTTTTTTAATAAAATAAAATTTTTATGCTAAAAAGTTGATTTTGAAAGAAAAAAAAAACCAAAACAAAGTCTAAATCTATTATTTCTTTTGTTGAGTTTAGATATATATGTATAATTAACATATTAAAGAATCTAAACTAATTATAAATCATTGAAATTTGAGAGTAAAATTAAGGAGAGATTATATTTGAACCTAAATTTCTAATGGAGGATGAAATAATGTCTACATGTGAAAATTTAATCAATCAAATTTGATGTAGTTGATTTATGATAAATGAGTAATTTGTGTAAATACAAATTTGGATAATTTAGGTTGATAGTATTCTTATGATGAATGAATAAACTGATGTTTATTTTATTTATAATTAATTTGCCCCTTACTAAGGTAATGATATGATATGAAATGACATAAGATACTTTTATTAAAAAATAAGATATAAATATATTTTTAAAATCATATTCGAATTTGCATATTTCAAATATTAAAATATTATATAATAATTATATAAACTAAGTAATATATTAAATTAATTATAAAATTTTAATATTATAAGAAAGTGTAAAAAATTATAATATTTGAAGAAGAAAGAAAAATAAAAACTTCTTTTATATGTTATAAATATTATGCAAAAAATATAAGATACGCATTTGACATAATATTGTAAGATTGATATATAAATATATTCTAAACTTATAAGGATGTAATAAGTCATAACATTCGATGATAAAAAAAAATGAATAATTTTTTTCTTATATTTAATAAATATTCTGTCATAAAAAATTAAAAAAAAAAAATAACGAATGAATCGCATAAAATTAAAAAAAGTTGCTAGGTGAGGTATGGGCTTATAACGCATGCATGTGGAGAAATTAAAATATGATATGCCTAATTAGATATTTAATATTTAAATCTATCTATTCAATGGTATGCACATCTAATATGTTGGATGTATGTGTTCAACTGGAAATGTGGTTGATGTATTATGTATAAACCTATTCATTCATTGACACATATCGAATGTATAAAATATGAGATCAACTAAAAATTTTATAATGCATTAAAAAAAACTTTTAATAAAATTCAATTATAAATTAATAAACATAGCATATTTGATATTTTATGTTTCTTATTCAAATTTTTTTGATTGAAGATTTAGGCTTCATTTGGGACGGCTTTCTTATTGCTTTTTAAAAAAGATTTCTAGCATAAAATTTTCTGGAATACAATTTTTTTATACTAAAAACTTGTTTTAGAAAACATTAAAACAAATTATTATATGAGGAGGTATTTTTTATAACATATTTTAAAAAATTTATTTTCATGAGATAATTTTACAATCACTTTGCAACCTAACTAAATAAACTCTTAAGATTTCGTTTGGACAACTTTTTTGTTACTTTTTAAAGTAGATTTCTAGTAAAATAGTTCTTAAATATATATATATATATATATTTCAACATTTTTTTTTCGTATAGATACTTCACAAAATAATTTATCCATTATACAAGATGATGCACATTATTTTATAAAGAGATATCTATCTGCCTATGTTTTTCAGAAGATTTACAATGGGAGGGAGATTTACATACATGCCACTTAATACTATTCTATTTACATATTTAACATATAAAACTTTAATATTACATACATATCACTCATAGTTCATTTTCATACAAAATATGAGTGGTAGGAAAGAAATATAAGTGGTATATTTGATATTAAAATAATATAGGGTGGTATGCATCTAATATTAAAGTTTTAGGTGTTAAATATATAAATATGATGTTATAAAGTGATATGTATGTAAATTTCCAATGGATGTCTGTGTATCCTGCGTGCCGGGTTGTTGCCACATGTCCGCCTTATTGAAGCGGCTTCTTTTGCAGGTTTTTTTTTTTTTTGGTACATTTAGGCCATTTAAGGCAAACTCACACTCACAACACATACACAAAGACTCGAACCCAAGACCTCTTAGTTGAAAGCCTAAGCTCTCAACCAACAGGTCTAAGGTGAGCTGTGTTCTTTTGCAGGTTAAAAACAAGTCGCGATGAACGTCTCCAATTATCAACTTTTCCGATCCAAGCCTCTCACAAAAAGGACTGACCGATGGGATCAGCCGCTTCAACTGACCGCCGGCCATCGGCCGAGCAGCAGGAGCAAGAATCACTCGCCGCTTCTACTGGATCACTTACCTTTCTCAAATCCGCATTCGCCAACCTCTCCGACCACCAATCCCAATCCATCCCCCTTTCCTCCCTCTATCAATCCCTCTCGATCCCTTCCGTAACCCTAAACCTGACACTTCCCTCTCCTCACCTCACCTCCAACTTTTCCCTCCTCCTTCCCCATCTCGGCGCCGCAGCTGCAGACTTCCTTTTCGCCACCGTAAACGATACCACCGATTGGACCACCTTTCTCCGCGGCTTCAATCGCTGTTGCGCTCGCATGTCCGCATCTTCCTCCCTCATTACCCTCTACAGAATCTTCTCCGATGTGTGCAGGAGAGCTGGGATCGGTTGCGGGCTGGAGTTCGATTTGGAAGATGCTGATGTCGGGAAGGTGAGAGGGACGTTCGGGCTGAACGATATGCTGATGTTTCTGTGGTTGTGTTGGGTAATGGAACAGAGTTCGAGGTTGTCGATGTGGGGGAAAGGGGTAGAGCTGGTGCTTCCCGATTTGAACCATCTGGTGCTATCTGCCTTTTTGGCCTGTAGCGAGGTTGGGGGCGATGAAAGTGTGTGGGGTTTGGATGGGTTGGGGGAGCGGAAGATTGTGGCGGTGCAAAAGTTGAATGGGTGGATTTTGGCGACGTTGCCTGGGCTAGCGAGTTGCTTCTCCCAATTTTTGAGAGAGAAGATCAAATATGTCGCTGTTTCACCGGTATGTTGAGTTGTGATAATGCGTGTTCTACTTTTAAGTAGCATTTGCTTTTCTTTGTTTAGATTTGTATCGAGCGCATGATAAGAAATTCGATTTTTTTTTTCTGTATGAAATCAATGGGGTTGATACTCAAGTGGATGCAAACTGCGATCGAAACAGAGAGTTTCATTTGTTATCTTTTGACATCATTTATTCATTTGCTTCGCTTTATTCTGCTAAATTATTCGAAATGCCGGCTTATATGAAAAAAACATGCTTAAGAAATTATCATTTTATTCCAGTACCTTATATATGGCAATGAATATAGACCTATTGTTGAAACACAAACACAAACACAAAAGAAGAAGAGGAAGAAGAAGAAACAGTTGTCTCCATGACAAGTGTAGAACACTTTATATAAACGCTAAAGTATGGTAAAACTAAATGAACTTATGCTTATTAGTTGATATGGAAAATAATTCGATCATATTTGTCCTTAATCGTTCACTCGAGCTAAAAAAAACTCTACACCGAAGATTGAAAGGTATTCATTGTGGTGGTGGAAGTACAGGTGGCTTATGCATAGTATTGTAATCAACATGATAAAATGCAAGTAGCTCTTCGAGACAAAGACCTGCAGATTTTAGTGGAGGCAATGGCAAAATATCCAAATGGCCAGTGAAATCAATCATCTCAACTCTTACTGTTGTAGATATTAGTACAAACTTCATTAAATATCTAGTAAGGAGAAGAATCAGATGAGCAATCTTTTGATTTGGGTAAAATCTCAGGTTATAGCTTTTGCGGTTGAAGTGGAAGTATGAATTGAGTAGCAATGATTGATATTGAAGATAGAAACGATGTTGGAAAAATGTGGATCCTCTTTTGGTGACATTTGATGTGGCTCTACAATAGCAGTGAGCTACATTGGTTTGGATTCAATCTTAGGTTTATCAACAATTACAAGGGAATGTTTGGGTGTAAACTATTAGACATGTCAACTGGACCGGTCCAGCCGGCCCATACCCAACCGGCTTATGGGCGAAATAGACGAACTCTTCCACCTCTCCTGTACGCGCCGAACGATCCGCCCACTTCAACATAGTTATTTAGGAAGGATTTTTGAGGGAGTTAGGAGGGAAATTTGAATGTAGGGATTGTTTATAGATTTCCTTTTGAATTTTATGCATTAAATAATTTGTTTTCCTAAGGTTAGGACATCTTGAATTTGGCTGAAATTTGAGATCTCTTAGGTTTTAGGTTTTTGGGCTCTAGCGGCATCTAGGGATTTGTACAAAAAATTAGGTATCCGCTGAAAAAAATTTCTGGCTCCACCATTGAAAACAAAAGGCGTAATTGGTTGGAAATCTCCATCAAATCATATGCAATTATTAGATTATTTTTTCCCCAGTATTTGTAATTACGTTGTTTCGTTTCAATTGAAATGCCATAATCTCGATTTCAATTTAAATAGAAACGCCTTGATAATTTTATATTACTTACGCTTGACTTTCTTTTGTTACCTTAACAGTTTAATACCTTTTCTGTATTTTAGCTTAGATGAATTTGAATAATATTCATATGGATTTGTCGAACACCCGCTTATCCAATATGTAAGATCTAATGAAAGTATGTTTTAAATAAAAGAATGCAGATCACTTTGTTGCTTTGTGCTCTAATACGTTTTCAACTCATAGAAAAGTTCAATCAAATCCAACCAATCAGGATGCAGTGGTTCCTCAACGAACTACAATGATAGTTTCCTTCTGACATTTGGAAGGGCATGGGCAATTTCACTTACAGAAAAAGGTACTCTAGGTGAAGAACTTTCTGCGGCATCCTTTCCAGGACTATTGGACCACAAGCTCAACAACCTTCTATATAGGTTTGCTTTGCCATCCTTCTGTGGATCACCCAACTTTTAAATAGCATTTACGTTTATTCTTTGGTATATGTTACGTAGGTGATATATTTATTTATACGGTGATGGCTTTATGAATCTGCTTCTCCATTAACTCTTGTTGAGGGCTCCATGGTAGCATGCTCATTAATTTTACGATATAGCATTGTGCTTGTGGTATGACATGACTTCTAAGTAGCCTGTTTCTATGGTTCAATGTTTAGCTTACTTTTATCAGTTAAAAACTTTACACAGGTGATCGAAAACTGGATATAGGACACGATAGCAATCAATGAATTTCTTAACATGATTTCATTTTAAAATTTACTGCAACTATGCTTTGAAGCTTCTTTTAATACAATTTGTAGTCGTATAGAAGTTGTGCAATGCTACAAATTTATCAAGTAGTCAATATGAATAGTGTTTGGGAAAAAGTAGATATATTAGAGGAAGCATACCTTTTTTAGCTTCCTTGGTGATGGAGATGCTTATTGGGAAAGAGCAAGGAAAAAAGCAATCTGAAGTACTTACCATCCCGAGTGGATTGACATCAGTAGACACCAACCCATTCTTGATTGACCAAAATTACAATCATTCACTTCAATTTGATGCCAATTACTTGTTTTGCTCCAATGAACCAACGACTTCATTTTTCTTTGGGTTGAATTCCAGATTGTTTGAAACCAAAATGGAAACTCTTCATTGAATTCGCGTAATAAAGTGATAGGAAGTACTTGAGTTCGCAAGCACCCCTAAGGAAAATACTTGAGTTCGCAAGCAAACCTAACAACAATAGGTGAAAATAGCGAGAAAACTGCTGATTTCAGAGAGAAATCAGCAATATGATGCAGGAATTTTAGAAAAATTGGAAGAACACACAAGGGAACTTCTTCTATTCACTCTACGAACAAGAAAAGCAATTCAAGATACAAGTTTCTTCGATTCAAGAGGAAGAAATAACTCTCCAAATCTCTAGCAAAGCCTAGAGCCCAAGAAGAACAAAACCTAGATCTCAAATCTCTTTCCAATTCAAGATGCCCCAAACCCTAGCCCAAAAAGACTAATTGAAGCCAAAGGAAACCTACAAAATTCCTAAACAACCCCTAATTCAAATTTCCCTCCTAAACAACCATTTAATTAATTTCTTGGGCCCACTAGGGCATCCTCCCCTCCCCCATGGTTCCGCCCCCTGGGCTTGGGCCGCCGGTCGTAGAAGTGAACCGGTCCAAGTTGCACCAGTTCAGCCGGCCCCTCCTAGGCCGGGGGGCCGGCCTAACATAAAGTTAATACTATTTTTTAGAATATTGCATGTATAATATAGTAGAAAATGATACTATATCTTATAAGATGCTAAATCATAAGAATAACTTGTTGGTAGATGATCTGAAATGCCTGAAATAAATTAGTAGTTTCTTCCACTTTCATCCAGGAACAGACAATTTATAAATTGAATGCATGATCATTGTTTGAAACTTTTAGTCCTTTATAAAACAGACTTCATATTTCATTGTGTTATTATTTTCTTCTATAAATTGATTTTCTTTATGTTACTATCTTTTTCACTTTTGAGATAGCTGATTTCTGATTTCATAAATGGATTATACCTTACTAAATTTGTACCCGACATTTTTAACTTGCAGGTCGTCTACTCATGGGAAGGGTTTGAGTAGGTTTTGGTCCATAGTTGAAGGTTATCATGGGCCATTGCTGTTCCTATTCTCCGGTAATTTAGCAGATTCCAGTGATGATAAAAGCAGCACAAGAAGATGGGTGGTTGGAGTATTAACTGAAAATGGATTTCAGAATAGTGACATGTTTTATGGAACTTCTGCACATCTTTATGCCATTTCTCCAGTATTTCGTGTTCTTTCTCCTACTGGTATGCGTTAGTTTTACCTTTTACAGTGTACCATTTCTTTCTAAGGCTAATAATGTTAAGTTGCCACTAATCAGGGAAGGAGAAGAATTTCCTCTACAGCCACGTGCATCCTACTGGGAGGGTTTATGAAGCAAATCCAAAACCTGTTGGTTTGGCCTTTGGAGGAACTAGAGGGAATGAGAGGATCTTCATTGACGAGGATTTTTCGAGAGTAGTAATTCGACATCACGCAGTTGACAAAACCTATCAACACGGCTCCCTTATACCTAATCAGGTAAAATCAACCAACTAATTTTATCAACAGAGAACTATGAGCAGCCTATTGATGATTGTTAATCCTTGTGGATATGGTATTCATATTTTTTTGCACAATTGTCTTGGTTGCCTATATGATTGAAATATCCTGCAATCTATGTTGCACCGATACACCTATTTATGAAGGCGTGGTGTATCCGATACACCGATACACGGATACGCCTCCGATACGGCACTGATACATGTTGGATACCGCTTTTCCGTATTCAATTAAAATATTATTTAATTTCAAAAGGACATGCGTATCCGATACGCGTGTACGTTAAAAAAAAAAATCCAAAAAAAAGGACCCATTGTATTTACTTCCGCGACTGCGAGCTAGTTCTATCATTTCCAAGATGGATTTGAGTCTCTTGATGATATAGGACTATTAGAAATTATTAATCTTTCACTTAATTTACCTGAATTAGAAACTATGATGTTTATTGAAGATGATATAGAAGTTCAAAGATAAACCATTGAAGAAGTCATATCATTCCTTCTATTGAATAGTTGAAATTTTGTGTGCTAGACAATTTATGCTTATGCTTTTATTGTTGTACTAGACATTTAATACTTTTATGTTGATAATCTACAAAAGATGTTACTTTCATTTTTTTATAATTTTAAATATTATGCTTTGATTATTTTCTTAATTTTTATGTATGATTTATAAATTATAATGTCACGTCCGCGCCGTACCCATATCCTATATTTTTAAGAATTGATATGTTCCGTACCTGTATCATGTCGTATCCGTGTCGCCATATCCGTATCGGTGCAACATAGCCTGCAATATTTGTTATTAACAAATGCTGCATACCTCTCTGTGATTTAGGGATACTTAGCTGTTGAAGCTTCATTAGTAGAGGCTGAGGTATGGGCTTTTGGTGGGAGCTCAGCAAAAGAGCAGCACGATACATTTAAGAAAAGGGAAAATCTGTTCACAGAACAAAGGCGTAAGGTCGGTTGATTACATTTACCATGCTCAAAATTTATGTTTTATTTAGTCAAATTCCAGCATAAAATTGTGCTTAAACTAGAATTTGCTGCTCTCTTTCAAAATGTGCAGGTTGATCTGAAAACTTTTGGTAGTTGGGAAGATTCGCCGGAGAAAATGATGATGGACATGGTATCTGATCCAAATAGAGTTCGGCGAGAAGATCGTTAGCCAGAACACGAGTCGCAATTTTACACAAATTAATCACCATGGTATTCTCTTGCTCTCTTCTTTAATTCTTCAAAGATGCCAATGCATTGATGATGCAGGCCCACCTTTTCTATGCTTGCAAAGGCCTTCGGTTGGTAGATATAATATGCTTAGGCTTCGTTTGGAACGGCTTTCTTATTGTTTCTTAAAAATTTTTTAGTATAAAAATTAAAAAAGCAGTTAAAAAGCCATCTCAAACGAAGTCTTATTAAAGCTAAGCGTGTGTAGTTGTTGTAGATTCTCTTCTGATATATGTTGATGTCCAGTTTGTTAGTTCCCCATATGATGCAATATTACATAGGAGTATATGAACAGGTTTAGTACTTTTGTGCATAGATAAGTATATTAATGTTCTTAATTTCTTGTGTATGTTATGTTAATGTTGAATTATTTGATACTATAATTTTTTTTTTTTTATGCTACTTAATTATATTCTGTAGTTTACTATAACTTATCATGGCGACTTGACTTGTTAAGATACTTCAAGAGTTTGTTTTTTTTTTTTTTTATTATTATTATGAAGAGATGTCAAACAAGAAAAAAGGAACATATCTGTGCATCTACAATATCAATTTTGGTTAAACCTAGCAACAACACAGATTATGCCCTATAAATAAAATTTACACAGCTGGGACACTGACAAAAACTGCATATTTGTAAAAATAATAATTAGTTATGTTATAGCTTTCAAATCTCAAAAAATCAGAGTAAGATTATCAATATTTATACTCAATAATTAATTTAAAATTTAATAAATCTGTTTAACTTGGGTATTAATTATATTAATAAAATGGTGATAAGCATATAAATCTCCCATTTCTCTAACGTTTATTTTATAAATTTGGATGGCACTTTTAAGGGTACTTTGAGATTATATATATATTATTTTCTCAATATGGTCATGATTCGAGCAAAGGTTGCCATTGATTTGAATTTATTTATGGTCATGAAAATATAAAAGAATTATGATTATTTAGGTATTTAAATTTCTGATACACGGATTTTATATTTATAAAAAATATGTACATTAAACAAGTTCAATATTATATTATTTTGTAATAAAAAGTTTTGCACAATCAAATGCAAAAAAATTAAAAATTTTCATTATAACAATAAATAAAAAAGTTATGATCGAAATTTCGTGATAAATTCTGATAAACTTTAGTAATCCAAATTAAACCAAAAAGCAAAAAACCATAGAACACAATATTAATATAAATATGGTTCAAACCCAGATTGATAAAAACATTGCTTACAGATCGCCCGTTAGACTTATGGGACCTCGCGTCCGCCGCCGTCGGCCGCCGCGGTTCCGGCGACGGCCACCCAAACCGGGTCGGGTCGTGTCAACCCGGCAACCCGCCGGGTCGGGTCCGGGTTCGGTTTTTCGACCCGTTTGTCTACCCGGGTCCGGTTAGGGTTGACCCGTTTGAACTCGGGTCAGTTCGGGTTCGACCCGAACCCGACCCGTGACCCGAAATTGACACCCCTAATCAAAACTACTGCATCTATTAAAAGACTCCAAAAAATTAATGAAAAGCAAAATACCAAAACTCGATTAAAATTTAAAAAATACCTTTACTCGTATATGCCCAATAAATAGAATATATATATATAAGAACATGAAAATATCAAAACCCAGTAACGCTTCAACTTCCTTCAAAAGGCTGGCTTCAGTGAAAAAGCAAGCTCTAAATATATTAGTCATCAAGATATCAGTTTAAATGTTAGGAAAATAGTTCCTAAAGATCAGAAGTAAGATACATCTGTGAGGAATTATACAGCATAATGTAGTATGGCTGTCCAAATAAAAAAAAAAGTGAAGAAATTCTGACTCATTAAAAAGCAGTAAGAATTATAGTTAGGCAGAAAAAGAAAATTTCTAAATGATTCAAATCGAGTTGTTTAAACCTAAACCAAATTAGTTTAATAAGAACCAAACATCTACTCTTTACCTTACCTGAGCTTTAGATCATCTGCTCTTTGCTCTCTTCCTACCACGACCAGAGAAGACTTTGTCATCAGACTTGGGACGTCCCCTTCCTCGACCAGAACTCTTAGCCTCTGCAGCTATGTTTTTTGATCCCTTGCCGCGGTTGCCGCGGCCCCTGCCGGAGCGTTTCCCACCTCGTTTACTCCTTGTACTAACAGATTCACCGTTAACCTCATCTTTATAGTCATCACTATCATGTTCTTCCTCTTCATACTCTTCAGGTGGATCCTCCAACTGCTTCCTTTTCTTGGAAGCTGATTTCAATTCAGTTTTGTTAGTTGTGTTCCTAGCAGCAGCAGCATTGCTCTCCACAGCTCCTGCAGCAATGACAATAAAAATTAATTCAAAATATGTTCATCAGATATGGAATCTTAAGACCGGGTTGTAGTACCATTGCGCTGCTTCATTACTACAGTTTAGGTAAAAAATTAAAAAAATGAGCACTATAAATATGAAGCCTCAGTTTAGCTTTACTATTGAGGGTAATGCCCTAACATTTATACAATGTATTAAATTATTCATGTTATGATTGTTCGACAAGTTTTATATTGACAAATTTCAAGTGATTCATGTCATGATTGTTCGACAAGTTTCATAAGAACATTTTCATGATTCAAACAACCATATGACTACGAAATCTTACAAATACATCCAAGTAATTGTATCAAATCCTAAAGTTGATTTGTTCAAACACAAACTGCATCAAAAGTTGATAAACCCAATCAGCTCACTTTTTAGATTAAAGAGTTGAAGGATGCTATGCTATCAATTATCAGCAGCTTTGTAATTCATAATTGCAAAATTACCTTTAAATAGAAGAATAAAACCACTGATCCCGTTATGACTATCTGCCAACCATTAGCAGTTAGTAGAAAGGCCAAACTCCCACCACCTACTTCCGTCCCACACACCAAGAAAAGGAGAACACAAGATCCGCATGACCATCTAGAAAATATTATGCCTCTTTAAGTGTAAAAATGTGCGGTTGGATCCATTTCGATGACAATATTTTAAATCTTCAAACAGCTTAGAAAAGATAAAAGGAATGAGGAATAGCAGAGAAGAATCCAAAGGAGGTGCTACGATTCGACTCGAGTGGATTGTTGTTGACGAAAGACAAAGCAAAAGACGCAGAACTTTACTTCAGACAAAGTCGAAATAAAGCTACGCTCTAAAACATCTTATGCTCGCATATTCATGCGAGTTTAAGGAAATAAACAATTAAACGGAAGAGGAGCCTGAAATAGCCTCAAGGCATTTTTCCTCAAAGCGTATGCCCAGTCCAAAAAAATCGTAAGCCTCGCTTGAACAGCATAGGCTTACACCTCCATGCGCGAGAGTTCCGCCTCGAATCAAAGCAAGCCTCAAGGCGGACGCCTCTAACGCCTTTTTAATGACAAGTATTTACAAACTTCATAGATTTTACTTGAACCAACTTCAATCAGATCAAAATACCTCACTTTTGACTCAATTTAAATTTGGCTCTAGTCAAAATCAAAATAAAGTTTTAAGCAAAAAAAAACTTGTTATCTCCCAATGGCTAATGCAAGCTAGTAATAGCAATTGATAACATTAATCATGAATTATATTTGAAGTGACAATTAATAACATGATTTAGTAATTATTGTCAAATAATTAATTGAAAAAATAAAGTATAAAAAATAATGTTACATTATAAACACTTTGACAAATAATTATCGATCTTTTATGAATATTAAATCATTAGTTGATGACAAAACCACTCCAACCTTACGAATCAACAGTAGTGTTGTTGTCGAAGGAGGCGTAGGAACTCAACAGGAGTGTTGTGGATGGAAGATGAAGCATACGATGCACAACTTTACTTTAGCCAAAGTCGAAATAAAGCTACTCCCTAAAACATCTTATACTCGTATATTCGTGTAAGTTTAAGCAAATAAAAACGAACGAGGCGATGCCTCAACTCGAGGCATTCCACCACAAAGCATATGCCCTGTCCAAAAAATCGTAAGCCTCACTTGAACAGCTAAGGCTTACGACTCCATGCACGAGAATTCCGCCTCGAATCAAAGCGCGCCTTAAGGTGGACGTCCGCCTTTTTAATGATTGATATTTACAAACTCTATAGATTTTACTTAGAATCAACTTCAATCAGCTCAAAATAAATCACTTTTGACTCAATTTAAATTCAGCTATAGTAAAAATCAAAATAAAGTTTAAGGCCAAAAAAAACTCGATATCTCCCAATAGCTAATGTAAGCTAGTAATAGTAATTGATAACATTAATCACGAATTATATTTAAAGTGACAATTAATAACATGATTTATTAATTAATTGTCAAATAATTAATCTAAAAAATAAAGTATAAAAAACAATGTTACATTACAATTTGACAAATAATTATTCGACCTTTTATGAATATTAAATCATTAGTTGATGACATAACTACCAAACATTAGAAGCTTTATTAACTCATCTTGTTTTTATATAATCATTAATTCTGTAATATGTTGCATATTTGCTACTTATACCATAACCAAGGCAACATTCTTTCAAACTAAACACTCACTACAGAAATTAGCATCATAAATATTTAACTGATATCTAATCACACATGAAGAAAAATAATTAACTCAAACCTATTATCTAAACCACTTATATTTAGCTGGATACCAAATAGCTCAAAGAGTTACCACGGATTACACAACAGCAAAAGCTAATTCTCTTATTTAAATCCAAAGCCTCCTTTATGTAACTCTACTTGCAACCAAATAGTCCCTAAGGGGTCTTCTAATTAAAAATGGAAAATAATTGTTCTGATTAATGTATGCGATAGCATATAGATAAAAGGGAATACCTTCAGCAGTCTCACCATCATAGATCTCCAACTGAAAGAAGAAAAGGCTAACGATGTTATACATGAATTCTCTACAATATAGGGAGTAACTACTAGCCAAACAAAATTTAAAGAAAAATGGGCATGAATAGCATTCTTTAATGAAAAGAAAACAAAGTAAAAAGCACAAAATCTGTTATTTACACAACATTAACAAAGATGAAGTAGAAAAAACAAATAAATAGCAAAAAAAAGACTGGAAAAGGAGATTAGATCAGGTGGTTAAGCACCACTCCCGTTCATATTTAACCATTTCTTAACATCTTTTTCACAGCAGTAATGCACTTATAAATTTGCAGGACATGGTAAGTTAAATTAAGTTTCAAACCAACTTCTAGTGCAAAATGTGCAGCATACCAAAGAATAATACAGGCAAAAAATTTCCTTTTATTGCATCGGTTAAAAACCAGCTGCAGTTAACCTTCACTGCAGTTCTTCTCAAATTGGAAAATCAGTTTAGTAATTTTAATTCCCTAGTACAATTCTTCTCCATTTAGAAAACCAGTTATTGCCCCGTTATTCCCTGCTGCAGTTCTTCTGACGATAGAAAGGAATAATTCTATTAACTACTGCTAACATCTCTAGTTTGGAAGCATACAACAATAACAACATCAAGCCTTTATCCCACTGAGTCGGCCACATAAATCCCTTTCCTCCATTGTGTCACGTTAAGAGTCAAATTCTCATTTAAATCTAATAAAAAAGGTCATTTCTAATATTTTTTAACCAAATCTTTTTAGGTCTACCTCTTCCTTTCTTAACATAGGCCAAATCTAATACATCTACTCTTCTAACTTGGAGTAGATGTATGTGACCAAATACACGCTCATTTGTGTAACCAAACCATCTAAGGCGACTCTCTGCAATCTTATCTGCCACTGAAGCTACTACAATCTTTTCACATACACGCTCATTTCGTATCCCATCTCTAGGGGTAAAGCCCACTCATCCACCTGAGCATCCTCATCTTTGCAACACCTAACTTAATATTATGCTTCTCTTTTAATGGCAAACATTTTGCGCCATAAAGCATTGCAGGTCTCACCACCATCTTATAGAATTTTTCCTTAAGTTTGAGTGGTACTCTTTTATCACACAACAAGCCCAATGCATTCCTCCACTTCAACCAACCAACTTGAACTCTACTAATAATATCCCCGTCTATTTCACCATCACTCTAAACAATAGACCCACGATATCTAAAACATGTACTCTTAGTAATGACTTGATAGTTTGAAGTCACAAACCCCCCACTAGATCTATTACTATTAAAATTACAAACCATGTATTTGGTTTTAGATCTACTCAAACAAAAACCTTTATACTCTAAGATTGACCTCCATAATTCAAGTTTACCTTCAACTCCATCTCTGATCTTATCAACAAGAAGAATATCATCAGCAAAAAGCATACGCCCCGGTACATCCTCTTCCAAATGTCTAGTAAGAAAATCCATGACTAAAGCAAAAATATATGGGCTTAAACCATGACCAAAGGCTGATCCTTGATGTAATTCAGTTGCAATACGAAAATACTTGGTTAAACCACCTTGTGTTTGAACACAAGTAACAACTCATGCATAAATATCCTTAATGACCAGCACTGGTTCTCATGTTGATAAAGAAAGATACCAAAGAATGGTAGCAAAACTCATTTATTTAAATCAAACCATAACATACATCATCCTTACAATTAGTAACATTAGTTAATGCATGTACTTATGAAGGGCCTGTAAAAAGTATTATACATATGAAAGCACTAGAAAGAGAGCCCAAGGAAGGGGGCTACAATTCAAAAAAGGAGAATACCAAAAGGTAGGAGGTTATAACGATGTTGATTGAGAAAGTTCTATGGTTGGCAAAATATCAATGCTAGTAAATTGTACTTGTGTTAGGGGCAATCTAGTACCATGTAGAAGCTAAAAGTAAAATGCTGAAGCAAGGAATCATGTAGAAGCTAAACTAAAATACCTTGTCAATGGGATTAGTGAATAGCTTAACTAACGCCAAGAAGAATTCCAAGTTGCTGACAAAACTCTTATGATGTTACATAATGAAAATAAGGCAAATATCAACATAGCCTACAACCCTATCAGTCATGAGCAAACTAAACATGTGAAGGTAGATCAACATATTATTGAAAAAAAAAACTGAAAATGGGGATCTGTGTATTTCATACATTGCAGATATCCTGACAGAAGGATTGGTAAAAACCCTTTTTTGAAAAAAATGATAGAAAAGCTTGGATTGTTGATGTATACAACCCAGCTTGAAAAGAGTGCTAAGAACAGGTTGCATTCATTTCCTAATGGATGATGTTCTTCTCAGATTGGAAACCCAACTGCTGTTTTTCTATTTCCCTGCTACCACTCTTCTCAAATTGGAAAGCCAACTGTTTTCCTATTATTCCCTGCTACCACTCTTCTCAAATTGGAAAGCCAACTGTTTTCCTATTATTACCTACTGCGACTCTTCTTCTAGATGTAAAAGAATAAATTTATTAGCAACTACTAAATACTCAGTTCCACCCTAGATGGGCACTCAGTCTGGCATTTCTATCTAAGGAATTGGTTGGCGTGTATGGAAGATTGCTGGCAGTTTCATCCTAATCTCCTGGCTGCAGTTTCCTCATAAGGGAATAATGCATATTAGCAATATCTAGGGTATTCCCACAGTTGTAGTTCTAGAAGTTTTTCAAATGAATTATTTATTTTATCCATGGATTTCCATTCTACCAAGAATAGGTTATTTCATTCCATTTTAGCACCTTTGTAAGAATAGTTTAAAAGACTAAATTAATAGGTAAAATGCTTTGGCCATAGCATTTATGCAGCATTTCAAGTGCAGATGATAATGAAATAGATATTCATCAAAACAAGCTGTTACAAAGGGCTTCCATGGAAGCACCTAAAACACTAAATTAATGGATCTCAAGCTCATTGAATAAATCTGACCCATTCATTATCTTCGGTGGACTCCACATCATTTTAAAGTTTAGAAGAAAGACAACATACAATCTTTTCACAAAATCCACTAATTGTTTGTCATTTGCCATAATATTAAGTATCAAAAGTTAAGGATGCACCAAAAGAAGGTTTTAAGAAAATTCAACAAACAGTTACTAACAGGTTCCGAATAAGATGAGATAAACTTATACTGAATCAAGATTCTCTGATCTTATGCATTGCCGTTACCCACCAAAGAAGAAAACCTCAAAACAAAACAATAATACAAAACTAGCATGACTAAACATCATGATAATCAGGTTCCTAAAAAATTGCAAGGGCCAGGTAAAGAAAAGAAAATTATATTAGATAAAATGCAATACTAGGATACATTTGATGAATAACACAAAGTGATGTACTGAATTTCTATTTTTCCATGGATGTTAATTTTACTTTTAATCATATAAGTTCATTATTTTATTGGGATTATTCAATGCCATTAATTTATAAACAATGTTAGTAATTTAATAGTTTGTTAAGAATTAATTGATTTGCTAGTAGCTTGTCAATAGTTTATTAAATTGTTCACAATTTATTAGCAAATTTTTATTTCTTTCATGCATAAATATAAATGATGTGAAACAACATGCGGTGAAACATGAATTGCACGTTAGAGATTAATGAGAGTTTAACTTTGCAATGTTAACGATAAATTCTAGCTTACTCAAGTAGGATTCAAGAAAATTCGTGATAGATTATGTTAACGGCAGTGATTACATTTAAGAATTACAAGAGTCTTGCAAAAGATAACCAAAA
>NW_021318852.1:4316239-4353984 GCF_001605985.2 Dendrobium catenatum
TGCTTCAACCGGATCTCCACGACGACAAATCGATCACAAGAAATAAGGAAGAAAATGGTAGAACAAGAAGATCTAGAACTCACAAAGAGATCTAGCTTCTCCTGCGAACTCACTAAGAGATCGAAGAGGGTGAACTCACAAAGAGATCATAAGTGGCAAATATTTTTTTCATTCATCAAAAGCTAAACTATTACATAAGAAAAGGGCCATATAAATAGGCCTCAAAATGACAAGAAAGCAAACGACTAAAATGTCCCTCGGGCTACAATAACGACCAAATACCCATAAGGGCTAAAATGGAAAAACATAAAAATCAAATAAACTACTACATAAAATGATGAAAATAAAGATCATGATCGTGGCCGTCAATCACCGGCATCTCCTGATGGTACATGTGTCGCAATCTCTGACGATGTCCTCATCAATAAAATTCAAAAATTTCTGCAATTTCAGTATTCATGAAATTACTATTCATCAAAGTCATTGCTTATGTAACCAGTGACTCCACTTACAGAATTCTATCCCCATCGTCTGGCCCTCATCTCTCTTTCAACAACCCTCTATAAAACCTACATAATTTTCACACAGTTAATTGACTTGCTAGTAGCTTGTCAATAGTTTATTAAATTGTTCACAATTTATTAGCAATTTTTTTCTTTCTTCCATGCATAAATATGAAATTTAAAAATTTCTGTAATTTCAATATTCACGAAATTACTATTCATCAAAGTCATTGCTTATGTAAACAGTGACTCCACTTATCCTTACATAATTTTATCCCCATTGTCTGGCCCTCATCTCTCTTTCAATAACCCTCTATAAAACCTACATAATTTTCACATAGTTAATAATATTCAGATACAGAATTGAATTCTCTCTTTCAACAACACTCCATAAAACCTACATAATTAGTAATATTCAAATACAAAATTGAGATCAAAGTAAAAAAACACCTTCATTCAACTCCAAAACCTTCTGCTTGATTTCCACCAATAAACTAGCAACAAAGCTTCAAAAAATCGTATATCCTCATCCTATTCTAGCCATATTTATATAACCCTTCCCCTACATCCCGAAAAAGATGAAAGAGTCATAGAATAAAAGAACAAACAAAAAAGAGAGAAAAACTGACTAGATTCTACAAAATAATAGGAATCTGATGAGGACATCAAGACATGGAAAATCTATCACATTTTCAGTTGAAGATTACATCACGCTACTTTTGATTTTCATATTGATGATTGATGTATTATTTTTATTTTATGAAGTTTATTATGTTTATTTCCCTTTTTACCCTTACTTAAGGGCTTAGGTATGTGTAACCCTAGGGGCATTGTAGTACTTTTTATTTTCTTATTGTATGGGCTATTTAAAGCCTCCCTCTTCTTCTTTGAGAGGTAATGAATGAATGAATATTATGAAAATTCCTGCGCTTGTGTGTTTTGAGAGAACTAGAGAGTTCTTGGAGAGAACTTGGAAAAGTCTTGTGGTGAAGGGCAGCGGATCACCCACCAACCTTGGAAGAGTCCGGGTTCGTGGCTTTCTTGTTATTCTCTATCCTTTCTTTCATCCTCCCTTACCCCTTTCCATCGGCGTAGGGCTTTCCAAACTCAAAACCGCCAAGCCCCACCACCGGCAAACACTCCTTCCCCTTTCCACCTTGCTTCCGGCCACCCCATCTCCCTCTTGCCTCCAAATTTCAAATCTCTCCACTACTACTTTCCTTTTCCATACAACTTATTTTAGGAAAGCTTTCGTTTCAATCAACCAATCAAGATTTGAAATTCGGATAGTTTCCAAAAATAAAGTTCTATTTTAGGAAACGTATCCAATCAAACTCAAATCAAAGTTGAATTGGATTAGAACGAATTTCCCCTCCTTGATTTGGTATTCCCAAAGAGGCAAGTCATGAATGAAATCTCCCCAATTCCCCTTAGTGTTGCCGGCCCCTCCTAGTTCCCACATCTTATATTGCTTTTCAAAATAAAACCACTCATGTGGGGAATAATTAAATACTTTCCTAATTTAGATCATCTTAACTTCGGAAAAAATTCAACTTTCAAATTCCAATTAAATGGAATTTGAAATCCTTTCCTAAAGAGATTGATTTATTTTTGGAAACTCCCAAATCCTCTCAAATCTGAAATTGACTAGAGATTTCTCTCTAATTCTCTTTCCCCTTTTAGCAACCCAAGTTTGGAAGGAAATCATAAATTCCCCTGCATGGCCGGTCCCCTGGGCTCTTGGCTTCGCCGGAGACTTTGGAGAGTACGTTCTTCCTCTCGAATTGAAGAACAAATTGTATCTTGCTATTTGTTTCGTCTACTAGTAAAAATACAAGTCTTTGCTTGCGTTGTCTCCCAATATTCTCGCAATATTCACTGTTTTTCCTGCGCATAGTTGCTGTCCACTGTTGGAGACAGCAGTTTTCTCCTTGTTCGGCTTCAGTTTTGGTTAGGAACTACTTGAAATCAAGTATTTCCTATCAGGTTTTTATAAGCATTAGAAGTTGATGTCCAGCTTTTCCCAAGAGCCAAAACTGCTGTAGCATTGCTGTCCAGAATTTCTGGACAGTGTCGGAAGTTGTCCTGCTACTCAAAGATCATTGTGTGCTGCCCGGAAGGTTCAGGTTGCTACCCCAAACATGCCAGCCAAGATTAGTTTGCTGTCCACCATCCTCAGATCATCAAATTGTTGTCCTAAGGCGGCTAGGAGTTGAGAACTGTTGTCTACTACCTCTCAAGAGCATAAACACCACACCGGAGTGTTGGTTTGTCTTGTTTATTTGGGTGATCTTTTCTCCTACTCTTTTATATTTTAATCGCTCTCAATTGTAGCTCTAATTGAATCATGGAAAGTTGTGTTAACTCTTCCCACTAAAGCCTAGTATTTATTAGGAGTTATGTGAGCGACCTTTCATAGCACTACTCTTATTGTTATAGTAGGGATTTCTTGTTGAAACCCATCTTGTTGGCAATGTCAAGAGTAATTAATTATTATGTGATTTTTACTTTTCGTGAGTAACTTGGCCTAAGCTTGTGTTTACCACTCCTTTGTTTTATTTCATTGTTGAATCATCATAAAGCTTTAATTAATTAGCTCTTACTCAATAAGCGTGCAAAATCCTTATCAAAATCAAATTTTCATATATATCCTGCATCAGAATCTTTGTGAATCATCAATAAGGAAAGTCATCCGCTTTAACAAGTCATCCATCATTTCATGCTAAAGAAATTTAGAACATATTCTTCCAAGGCATCAACAAAGTATAAATAAGTTGGCAACTACTTCAAGATTACATTGTCAACTAATTTATTGTAAACATCATCCATCATCTTATGTTGATTGATCATGATATTTATGTCAAGTGCAGTATCACTTTTAGTCTCAGACGTCACTTGTAGTTGTCAATAAGAAATTCTTTTCCAGCATATTTTTTTAGGTTGAAGTTGCATTCCCCCCCCCCCCACACACACACCTTTTTTTCTGTGATAGCTGTGTTAACATCATCATCCAAACATGCTAAAGCGCTTTATAAGAAACATGCTAAAGCGCTTTATAAGAAACATGCTAAAGCGCTTTATAAGAGTATAATAAAGCGGCTATTTCCATGTTATCAAAGCATTAGATTGTTAATAACTTCTAAAACATGGTATTGCCACCCAAAAAACAAAGCAAGCTTTATTTAATGAATCAGGTTTAACTGTTTAAGTGGTTGCCTGAAAAATATCAGCTTTTTAAAGCACCATAAATCCCAAAAACAAAATATAGAGTGAACAAAATAACAATAGCCAGTGATGAAGAAACACAATGTTTTAAAATATTTTGCCTACATTATCCAGTCGATCACCAATATTTTCCCTATCAACAACGATCAGAGAAAGACCAAGTCCACAAGCCACACTGCACGCGTAAATAACAAGTTACAGCAAAATTAAATAATTTTAATGATGTTTAATGTCAGAAAAAAGTCTTGCAAACCTCTTGACATGCATGCCCTCCAGACTGTCAATCTTTTTGGGTGTTGTAGAAGTTCTGCAGTGAAGGTTGTATCAATAGTCATTACTACACAACAAGCACCATTAAAGATTATCTTTCTGCATACAGGTTGTCAAAACACATACTTCGGACCCAAGGAACCATAACCCAGCTCTCCATACTGAGCATGCCCCCAACTTATACATGAATCGTCAGCACCAATAACATGATGCAAGTTACCAGATGCCATGCATCTAATGTTCCATCCACTGTTAAAAGACAAAGGATACAACCAATCATGATGAAAAGCAGAAAACACAAATGAAAACAACAGAAAATATTTCAAGAGTCGTAGGATAGATACGAAGAACAAAAACTTTGCAGAGATGTTATAGCACTGCAAGCAATTGTGATCATTAGTAGTAATTTTCCTGAATCTTTACAGCCATACAAATTGGTAGTTGTCATGCAAAATTTTCATCTTGTTGTCACATGTCCTTAATTATACATCCACATTTTAATATAGATGATAATGTTCGCTCGCAAAAAATGTGTTTGAACCCTGCTTTATAAGTTTGGATTTGATTCTCCATGCGGAAGATTAATTTTTAATTTACCTATATTCCCTTTGATGCTTATATCAAAATTTATTTAGATTTGAGGTCTAAACTTTCTATGAGCACAAATACTTGTACTTAACTATCCCTCCCACTCATGGGAAAACACTCTCGATTAAAGATTATTACTTTGATATGATTTTTTTATATTTAAGCTTAATATTTAATAGGAGATATTTGGGGGAGATAGAAGTAGATCTGATCAATATCTCATAGTTCATTTGTCCAAAGAATAGCAACCATAGGCCATAACATCCAAGGAATTTGATTAGCACCAATGGGTTGCATCCTCTCATAGATCATGAGTAGATCAAGATGATTGTATATAGATTTTAGTGTTTACTGTATTTGGCGAGCTTGTTAACAACATAGGAGCTGGCATGAATATAGCTTTTTTGGGCTTGCATCTATTGGAAAGCTCAAATTTAATTGATTTTGGGATTATATCTATTGAAATGCATGCATTTAATTAGGTTGCAATTTACATGCAATAGAACGCCCGATTTTAGATTAGAATGGGGCTTACTGCTCTATCTAAAAGTTTCTTGAATGGTAGGTCTTACAACCTATTCCTATATACAAGATCGTCAAAGAAATTTAGTGTAAGTGGGGCTTACATCCATTGGAATGTTTGGATTTAATTAGGTTGGGGCTTACATGCATTGAAAGACCCAATTTTATATTAGAACTATGCTTATTACTCTATTTAGGAGAAGGCTAAATGGTGGGTCTTACAACGTAGCCCTATAGGTGAGGTCGTTGGTAAGATTTAGTGTAAATAGGGCTTACATTCATTGGAATACTTGAAATTAACTTGGAGAGGACATATATCTATTAGAATGTTGTGATTTGATTAGGATGAGACTTCTCTACTTAAAATTTGCCCGAATAGTGAGCCTTACAATCTAGCCCTATATGTGAGACTACCACAATAAAATATGATTAAAATAGGGCTTACATCCATTGGAATGCTCATATTTAATTAGGTTGGGCCTCGCATCCATTGGAAGGAACCAATTTATTAATAAAGAAGCTTCATCCATTGGAAGGCCCGAATTTAATTAGGTTGGGCCTTACTACTTTTTTAGGAGTTTTGCCCGAATTGTAGATCATACAATCTAATCTTATAGGCGAGACTAGCTGAAAAATTTATGTAAAAGTGAGGCTTACATCTCTTGGAATGCTTGGATTTAATTAGGTTGAAGCTCACTACTCTATTTAGGAGTTACCCGAAATGTGGGTCTTACAATCTAGCGCTTTAAGCAAGACTGTCTAATAGAACATGATTAAAGTGGGGCTTACATCCATTGGAATGCTTGTTTTTAAATGACTTTCTTGGCATGGTCATCCTTCGCTTTAGTAGGGATATCAATAGTTTTGATTCATTAAGAGATGCTGCATGGTTGTAACTAATTGGCCTAGGTTTTAGAAAGCTCATGCAAGTGTTTCTTGCCTGAATCTAGGATTGTTTTAAAATATGGGTCTTATAACATGGTATTGTGTGCAAGGCAACTCGATTGGATCGACTGAGAGCTAGCGAGCTTGGCTTTGGGTCTTTGATCGATATTTTTTATCAACCAAATCAACATTTCTTATATTTGACTTCCATTTAATATTATGATTTTGCTTGAACTTTATAACGGTGTTTCCATCCCTTACATGCTTACACAATGTGTCCTAAATAGAGAAAATATTAAAATAACCAACTATCATAAGTGGCTAATAAGAGCCTCAATAGAAATATTGATAAAAACGCGGTAGTTTCTATCTCACCATAGTCTTTCTAGCACATTTTTTAGGATCAGACTCTTGCTTTCAGCGCATCTCTTCGATATGGATACATTATCGATCATAGTGATCACCTCAAGCTTTATAACATTGCCTTTATATGGGGTAATTTTTCAAAAACCATACATATGGGTATCACCACCTATCAGGCCCGACCAATGTTTAAAATTGCGTATTCGGGTATTGAGGCGTTTTTCATTCGTGAGGCGTGGCGTAAGCCTCAAGGCGTTTTGAGGCGTAAGCCTCAAAATCTAAAGATCGCGTAAACATAAAATGATAAATTTTTTATATACTAATGAGTGAATAATATAAAATATAAAAAAGCATAAGATATGAATTAAAATCAAAATATCGCAATAATAAGACAACATGAAATATAGTTCAACTCAAAATTATATCTTTCCCAAATCCCAATATTTTTTTCATTAACATATAATTCCAATTTCCAAAAAAAAAAAAAAGCAATGACATATCACATAAGAACTCATAAGTCATCAGCACTGTAATTACTAAGGGGCTTTTCATTTGAATCATCATTATGGTGAACTGCTCTCTCCTTCCTCCTCTCCTATAGAGTCCAATGTCGGACATTTACTTCAAGATTTATGTAAGTTTTAATATATATAGCGTGAGGCGTAAGCCTCATGCCAGTGAGGCGAGGCGGGCTTCAAGGCGGGCCTCAACTAAGTTGAGGCGTAAGCCTCATAAAAAAAACTCGAGGCATAAGCATCGAGGCGTTTTTTACTGGAATTGCGCAAAGGCGGGCCTCAAGGCGAGCCTCATATTGCGCAATTTTAAACCATGGGCCCGACGAGCGGTCCACGGAACTGCACCCCCACTCACCCACACCAAACGTTCGCCTTATTTAGAAGCCTTCCGAAAATGATAGTTCCTTTCAACCATGCTTTTGTCTCCCCTGGTTTATCTTAGTATTCTATAGTGGCTTGAGAATCTTGAGGGCTTTCAGGCTTTAATGCATGTAATTATTGAACGACAATAGCCACACTCAAGAGTGGTCATGAATGTGTCAGTGGTGTCAAGCTCACAGGCTATTACAACGGCCACTGTTTGACGATAGCCCGCCGACCGCCGTCGACCATTTGTCGTGTGTAACCCTTAACATTCTTCTCCAATTATCCAAATCTAAGATCGACAAAGGGAGGAAAAACTTTGGCAAAATCTAGGATCGACGAAGTGCAGAGATAGTATTCATTTCTGGCCAGATTAAAAATCAATGGAACGTGGGATTTTTCATACTTGTGTGAGAGAGATAAATGTACTTATATGTAGTTTTTCATTTTTATTTTCTAAAGAGATAAGAGAAAGAGGGTACGAGGGAGATCTATATCTTTAAGAAGTTACATATAAATCATAAACATTATTTTTCGGAGGATGTTATATAGGAGAATAAATAAGGATATTCGAAAGAAATTCGATTAAATTCAACTAAATTTTCAAGAACTGATTACTCTCACAAACACACATTCAAAACAACAACAAAGAAATAAGTTAGTCCACAAATTTTATTTTTTTATACAGAATTCATGGTAGTAAGTTAAAGAAGTTAGGTATGAATAGTAAACACATATTTTGGGAGAAAATTATGTTGGAGAACGAATTAGATTTTAATAAAATATTTGGTGCAACCTAAGAAACCTAAGGCAAGTAAGAGAATACTAGGTATGCAAAAGAAAAAAAAAACACAATAGAATTGCAATAAAAGAAAGACCTTCCTTCCAATATGACAAATACAAAAACTAAACAGAACACAACAAAGCTTTCAACTTCTAATAGAAACTACTAACAAAATATATAGGAACAAGACACGACACAACTTAAGACTTACAATAATTTAAGAGAAAAAAGATAAAGGTGGGGCAGGAAACGTGAAGAGAGAAGAAGAGGTAAAAAACTGAGACGAAGTAGTAGAGGGAATGGGGAAAGGAGGCTAGCCCGCTAGTTTCTTAATAAAAAATCATTTCATTTTCTTCCTAAAACTGCAGCAAAACAGCCCCATTTATAGGGGAAAACAGCCAACCACTCACATTAATGAGCCACCCCAAACATCCAATAGGAGCCAACACAAAGCTTATGAAATAGCATAGGGAAGGGGAATGACCAGCACAGGAAACCAGCAAAAAAAAAAGCAATCCTAAATACATAGGGAAGGGGAACGGCCAGCACAGGAAACCAAGAAAAAGCAAATTCCAATCATTTGGGAAATCAAAATTGAATAGAAACTCAGCAGGAAATCCAAAAGCCACCAAACAATCCGAACAAAGCATAGAACATCAAACAACCAGCTTTGACTACATCAATATTTAAAAGTAAATTGATATTTGAATAAGTTAAATATTAAATTTGATAGATATATATTTATTATTTTATTTTCCAACAAACAACAGATTTCTTATATTGTATAAAAATTTTTTTACTGGTGTACCTTTAACGACAGGGATCTTACTTTGGATACTGTTGGCAATGTCAGATTGTAATTAGAAAGCATCGATATGATTTTATTGTTGCCAGGATTCTATCCATATAGGTCATCTGGGTAGGTGTGGCATTAAAGTAACATTGGAAGTGTTAGGGGTGTCAATTTTGGTCACGGGTTGGGATTGGGTTGAACCTGAAACTGACCCGACACTATTCGGGTCAACTCGAACCCGACCCGTTTTTGCAAACGGGTCAATTTTTTGGACCAGAACCCAACCCGCTTCGAGTTCGGGTCAACCTGACCCGACACGGATTTGCGCGATTTGGCTGAAGAAGTACGCAAAGATAGCTAGCGAACGGACCGACAGTGGATGCGACTGCTGGAGGACCTTCAGCTACGAGTTGGGGGATGCGCGCGACTGCTTGATGCGGTGACTTCGTTTGTGGGTGTGCGAGGGCAGCAGTCACTGGACGGTGGATCCTTGCGTGGGAAACATTCTAGAATGCCCTATGGGCTTGAGCCTTGAGCTGCTTGACGCCGAAGGCAAACCGCGGACGCGACATCGCAACAGACTCGAAATTCGGACCTGACGGACGACGCGACGGATGGACACGGACGTGAATGACGCGAACCCAGGTCAAACCGGGTTGATTCCGAGTTTCTGCGTCAACCCGAAGCCGGCCCGATTTTACAAACGGGTTGAAATCTCTAACCCGAACCTAACCTGGTTCGGGTTGACTCGAACTCGAAATTTCCGTGTCGGGTTCGAGTCGGGTTTTCTAGTCGTGTCCAATATTAACACCCCTAGGCAGTGTCATATGACTAACTATGTTAGTATCACATGCATTCACAATGTGACATGAGTTATTTTGGTTAATCAAATTGAATGTTGGGTCTTTGAATATGTTGCACATGAAAGTTATGCTATATAAAAGTATTGTGTTCCATTTGAGGTGAAGATGGAGTTAAGTTTTGTGCAAATAGATGGGTTTTGATTGAGAGCTTGATGTCTAGTTTGTTTATTTATTTTTTACAGAATGCATTGGCTCGATAACAATAAGCCTCGTAGTATTCCCACCAAACAATTGTTAGATATTACTAACTGACAACTGCACGATTGTATGGCAAGGTGTATGGACAGTCTCCTTGAACATAAGGCAAGGGCAAATGAGATATTCAGATGTTGCATTCATGTGTGGATCAAAGACAGGGATCGTATACTACGGTATATATATGCTGAAGCGATGAAGATGGAGAGCAACATAAATGGAATTTTCTTAAATTCTATGGGTTATATGTTGAGGACAAATTTCTTGAGCATAATGGTCACCTCGTAAGTTTGCATTTTCTTTATGTGTTATCATGGTGTCCGACGTCAAAGAGGTGGGACTTCATCCGATGTTGCAGGCCAAAGGCGGATGATGAATATCTCATTCTCTATCATCTTTGGAGGGCAGGTGAGGAACTATGTATCTTAAGATCTTTATAAGGAGCGGATGAAGAAGCATTTGTCCAAAGGTAAGAGGAAGTTTCTAAATCTGGCAAACATGCAAGATCTACAATATGAATTTGAGTTCTACTTTGTTTGTTGTTCAATGCAAAGCCAACTTCAAGCGCGTATTAGAAAATTGTTAGGTGAAAATAATTAGTGTTGGTTTGTTTTTCTAAAGTTTGTTCTGAGAAGGTGTATTGTATGGAAGTTGCAGGAGAAGTTCAAGATGTTTAGTTGGTGCAAGGTGTTTGGATAAAGAATTGTTCCATATGTTTGTAAAATTTTATATTGTTTGTTCAATGTTTGCATTTCCTATAGTGTATTTGAAGGACCATTATTCTTTAGTAAGTGTATCATAACGGTAGAAGAAAATTAATTATGTAATCCATATCAATGCAGTACAATAAAATTATGTTGAAAGTACATAAAATTGTAGCAAAGTAGATAATAAATCTCAAAGCAGTACAATAAAAAAACACCATAAATGTATAGGGCATTGCATGAAAACATAAGTAGAACTAACAACTCTGTTGGCGAAGGGGTATTGAATTAGTGCTAGAAGTGAAAAATTGTGGTGCATGCAGTGGTCTCGTACGTAAGTGGTGCTACTCATCGACAATGGCTTTAGGCTGTGTGGTGGTAGGTGTGACCAAGGATGAAGGAACAAAATATGATGTGAAGTAAGAAGGAATGTTGGGCTGTGTAGGATAAGTAGGTAGCCCTGAGAGGGGCCCTTATCATCATAAGAGGAAAGGCTAGCACTATATGGATCTCCAGCAACAGGTGACGGGCTGACTGTTGTCTGCTGAGTCTTTATGTCGTCGAAATATTGATCAACAGCTATGTGCATTTGTTGTCGCAACCCTTGGCATAACTTGTCTACACTGTTAACATCCCGCTGCATATTAGTCTCCTCAATCCCTCTGAAGTAATGCTATAAGGTTCTCTCTATCTCAAGAAAAAAAATCATGCTACAAGTATTTGCATAATAAGTTACTTTACGTGGAAAAAGTAAGTTTAAATACTTATGAGTAGTTATATGTTCCAAATGACGCTTTGAGGGGGCTCTGGGATAGTATGTAGTAGAGGGTCCACAGGTGCCTTCAATATACAGGTAGCCCAAGATCTAAACCACTTCTAGTAGTGCTTTACTGTAAGGTTGTAGTCATGATTATGGCCAACTCCTACAACAATATATGCTCTCTTGCTCTCTCACAAGGCAATATATACTTGGTGGTATTACATCCAATCTATAACTTCCTTTCCACGACCATCAACTCTAACAAAGCTGGGGTCCATGTGCATGATATCAGTTGAGGGACAGTACTCGAACTTTGTAGGACTCTATCTATAAGATGTCATTCTACTATCTTCCAAATGATCAGTGGAACTCTGGATAGCCATATCTCCTTAGCTGTAAGGAAAATCTGAGAGACTTGAGCACGAATCTATTTTATATATAGCTCCCATTTCACCTACGTTGTTGTTAGAGAAGTGAAATGGGAAAGATTGTGCCACCAAACTAAAAAGAAGTTGAAAAATTTTGCATAGCTTTCCTGACTATCAAGCAGCTGTCAAGCTCGTCTCTATAAGTGACGATATTTCTAATAGGTAGCTGTCGTAAGCATTCCTCATTTCTCTAATAATAATAATTATTAATATTAATCATGGTTTAAAATTGCGCAATATGAGGCTCGCCTTTGCGCAATTCCAGTAAAAAACGCCTCGATGCTTACGCCTTGAGTTTTTTTTATGAGGCTTGCGCCTCAACTTGGTTGAGGCCCGCCTTGAGGCCCGCTTAGCCTCACTGGCATGAGGCTTACGCCTCACGCTATATATATTAAAACTTACATAAATCATGAAGTAAATGCCCGACATTGGACTCTATATGAGAGGAGGAAAGGGAGAGAGCAGTTCACCATAATGATGTGTTAACCTCTGTATAAACAAAACAAGAGAGAAAAAAAAAAAATCTAGCATGCATACCTCTTGGCCATCGGATCCAAGAATCCCGCTGAATTACTGTGCACTCGGCGCCGCTCGTATCGCTTCCCGGGATCCCTGCGGAAATCCAGCCCAAATCCCGCATTCCGCTCTCGATCCACTCCCATTTGCGCCTATAAGAAGGAGACGAGATCTCTGCTTCGACGACCACTCCCATTGGAACATGTTCATGGGAAGTATTTTCTAGATTCGAAATAGTGTTTCTTAAAAAAAGGCTCGGTTTACTTCACCACAGAAAAAAATGTCAACAATGAAGTCTAAATATATAAGAACCTTAAGGTCACGTATACAAATATAACTATCAAAGAATGTGCATGAAACAGACAAATTTAAAAGATTCATGGCAAACACTAGTTTTTAAAGTCTGCTTTCCATTAAATAACAATGCAACAACAAAGTAGTCAAAATTATATGTATTGATGTAAATCAAGTTGCAATACATATAAAAATAAAAATAATATTAATGCTATCATACGACACTCCAAACCAATTAACTTAAGGATGATACAACTTAGTCCAGGACAGAAACTTTCATTCAGCTCAGAAATTTAGCATATGAGAAAACTAAAATGCATATTGCCCAAAAAACCACAAGGAATTGAGGAACACCACACAAGCAAACAATTCAAATCAGAAAGAACTAACTTAGGCCATGTTTAACACCGTTGTGCCAACATATGTTCTAATTTTAAGGCACAAAGTTAAGTTGCATCGGGTGGTAAGGTTTCCAATAACAACATATTAAAAAGAACACAAACAGATTGAGTTGTTGAATTTTTTTTCCTTGGTAATGAAAAAAAAAATTGCAAAGTAAGCTTCAAAGACTGAAATCAGTGGTTTTAAAAAAAAACTGAGCCCTCCGTCCAGTAAAAAAACAGTTTGAACAGAAAAGTACTCATTTCGACACCATCAGATTCATCAATTGAAACCACGAAACATTCAAGAACTACCATACTAAACACAACATACTTGCATGTAAGACAAAAATCCACCAGCCATTCATATTTAAGAGGAAGGCATTTATCTAGATATCATAGGAACAAAGTCTGCAATATAATTTCTTATCACAAATCTCCTCTCATGAAGTGTTATTGAGTTTATTACGACAAAGTAACATTAATCAGATATAATATGATGCAAGAAATAAAAAATGTCGATGAGCCTAAAAATATGAAGTTGGCACATCAAATAAGAAATTAAAATATAAGCCAGTTGTCCAAATTCACTGTGTTAAAAGAGTAACTTAATCTTCAAAAAAAAACATCTGGTAAGTTACATGAATAACCACCAAATAATCTAAATAACACAAAAAAAGAACAATCAAACATTCAATATTATCTCAGGTAATCTTTGTGTTAATAGTACCGTCCACAAAATCTTCTAATTCAGTAATAATATCAGACTGCTTTAAAAGTGAAAGAAGGCATACCTCCAGTGCAAGCTGAATTAACAGAACCGGCAGAAATAACAGCATCATGTGGAAGGACATTTTTCCTTTGGAAGACTTCTACAAGACGGGGTACCCATTCATCCTTTGGCTCCCTATGACCTAGCCTAAATACCAAAGAGCAGATAAACTACAGAATGCAATAAAGATATTAGGGATTGAAAATTATTGTTATAAATGAAGGAAGCTTCACATGCTCCACCAACAGATTGTCACATGACAGAAAACAGCCATAGAAAGTGACATTGCAAAAATTTAATGGGAAACAGGAAAAAGTGAAGCTAAACTACATAACTTGCGCACCTTCCATAGCCGCCAAAACCCCACCTGGAGATTCACCAAAATAACACAGCAAACGAATAAGTCTATTGAACATATATATTAAAGATGCTTTGACAGCAGGGTACTGCCGGATAATATTCAATAGAAATTAATTACTAAAGAATAACATGTCAACAAAAAATATCATTAAAGCAGAAGCACAAATGGAGATAATGAATCCAATTCCATCCATAACCGTCATTAATTTATCCTTTTAGTGCAAAGCTCCATTAGCAAGCACAAAATGATAGAATCTCAGGCTTTGATATGCAGGAATCATATGCCACAAAAAGAAGCTTCTCCATGCAAGTTTAACTCAACCAAAGGGTAAGTAAAAGCCAAATATACCATGCAAATAGAATAAAACCCAGGGCTTGTGGAACTTACGTGTACACAAAGCCATCTGAATCCACAGCAACTGAAAAGTAAGATTCAAAAAATAAGAATGGGAAAGAGAAACATCATCACCATACAAATATAAGAAAAACTATATCAAGGAAATGAAATAAGAAAAACCTGTATGGTTCGTTCCGCAAGCAACTTTTGTGATAGTTTTTCCTGACAGTGAAGATATTGCTCGGGGACGAGGCTGAGGCTCATAAGCTAATTTAACTGAACTTTCTTTTGTATTATACTAATTACAAAAGAGAATACAGGCATAAGAAAATATAGTTATCAAAGGATCACTTATATAGACGACAAAATATCCAACTTTACCTCATTATCAGTGCCATGTCCAAGTTGTCCGTATTGTGGAAGACCAGCAGTTCTGAAGCAATTGAATACAGTTACATAACAATACGATCAATTCATTTATATTTCTTCATATTATACATGGGAGACATTGAATCAAACTTTGCATCTGTTATTTTGGTTTCAAAAACTTTGCATATCATACATTATTGAAGATCCTTCCACAGATGACAGCCATGCAGTAAAATCAGCTCCGCAAGCAGCTTTTGTGACTTCAGAAACCAAAGATGCTACTGGAAATGCCTCAATTTCTACAGAAAAATGACCATATAATCAATATAAAAAAAAAACAAAAAGAATTCCCCCTTTTCATGGAATATACAAACTCATGGAAATGCAAGAGTTTGTATTTATATCAGCCGGATGGGTATGATTGGGCTTCATTTATGAACAGCATAGTTGGTCACGGTGATTTTATAATTGCAATGACTCAGTTAACACATAGAATACTAAAGCATCAGAACATATAGGTGCCTCAACCTCTGATATTATTGGCACTGTGCTTACTCTTCAAAAGAGCAAACTAGATATAGAAATTGAAAGAAAGCCACTTCCATAAGGACAAACATTTTTCTTATCATAAATTACCACAAGCAGACTCCAAAGCAAAAGGAGTAAGCACAGCGTATAAGTAATGGTACTGTTCGTGGCCTGAATGCACATTGTCTTAGCAACATATCTCATGTCAAATTAAGCACAAATGATTGAACAGGTAAAATTCCTAGAAATCAGTGAATTTATACTTTTTATGTAGCAATCTCTGTTGACAGAGTGTTTTGTAAACATTGTGCATCATGAACCATCAACAATATACGTTAGGTAGCAATGTAAATTGTGGAAAAATTTTGAAAACAGCTAATGCGGATCAAGGATGCTTCTATTCTATGGAGAGTGGACACCTACAAAAAGCTTTGATGCCCCTGTTAAACACCTAGCAGAAAAATGAGATCAAAAAACACAATAAGCAAGCAATATTTTGGCAAATTTCCTCAAATTATTCTTAAAATATGTTCATAGATTTTTGCACCCTCTTAGGCACTTATCCGCACCAATGGTACACTTCTAAGATACATCACCAATACTTTCTTGACAGATCTTAGACACACTAAGGGCATTTTAAACAAAACATTGGAAACCAACAATATCACTCTAATAAAAATTTACCCAACCCAATCACATTTTAAAATTTCTTTACTCTCACTATTCATAAATAAAAAATAATTTATGTTGTATTATTTTTGTGTTTACATTAGTAGTAAAAGATCAAGTGGAGGGATTGTGACTTTGGGCGATCAAGTCATTAAAAAGAGTGCACGCTTTAGATATCTTGGGTCTGATGTTCAGAGTGATGGAAAAATAGATGGGGAAATTATTAGTAGAATTCAAGTTGGATGGTTGAAGTGTAGTAATGCACTAGGCTTTTTGTGAGCTAGAACAATCCTCCTCAAACTTAAGGGAAAATTATATAAGATGGAGGTGAGATCTGCAATGCTTTATAGCGCAGAATGTTGGCCATTAAAAGAGAAGCATAATATTAAGTTAAGTGTTACAGAGATGAGAATGCTCAGGTAAATGAGTGGCTTTACTCTTAGAGACAGGATACAAAGTGCGCATATACGTGGAAAGGTTGGAGTAGCTCTAGTGGAAGATAAGATTAGAGAGAGTTGTCTTAGATGGTTTGGTCACTACTGGATCTGAAATTGTCATGCCCCTGCCTCTCTGCACCGCCTCTTTTTCTTTTGTTGACGGCAAAGAATTTTAACGAGCTTATGTTTCAGGTGAATTTTCAGAAGGCAGATTGGGTTTCAGATAAGACACTACCTAGAGATTTCGCCCTCATTTTGCAAGGACTTTATAATATGAGTTCTAGTTTCCTATAGCCACAAGCCCCTATAGTTAATTACTCCTCTCTATGACAAGAAAGAACTTTTGATTAAGGCTAGTCGTAAGATAGGTTGTATAGGTTATAAACTCAGCGTATAATAACAACATTTTTAGGGTTTAAATTTGAATTTTGAAGTTTCACAAAATAATTTAAAATAGCTGATGGGAAATAAAGACAAGCCAAGCCCGATCAAGATCCCATGGTTACGTCGTCCCGGGCGATCATGGTCCTTGGTCTACATAATCAGAGGAGGTAGTCAACCCAACCTAACATAAGGCACCTTATCAGCATCCATGAATTTCTTTGTCCAAGGATACCCTGTAGACCTGGGGTGGTGTTTATCTAAGAGGATACATTTGAATTCACCTTAGTTGACAAAAAAGGCTTTGTGCCCATCGAATAGACCCAATGATTCATTACTCAAAGATTTGACGTCAATAAAGAACATACGAGCTTTGGCCGTGATGGTAATAAAATAGTGTCATTTTGCGGCAAAACCACCCAATCAAAGGGCATGTACTGCGTCCATGCTGGCAAGAGATTATTTGAGACCCGACATGACATAAGTTCTTTGTGAGCTGAGGTTAATTTCAAATTTACCACCCCCGATAAACATTTGTGAAAGGTGCATGGACATTAGTTTTAAGTTTTCGTGATTAGATTTTGAGGTTTTTATAGTCTTTTAAGAAATGACCCCTCCGCTTACAATTTACTGTCAGCACGGCCATCATCGGGGTGACTTTAAAGTCAATTTAAAATATTTGTATTTTGTTTTGGGATTTGAGTATTTTTAAAATAATGTCCCCTACGGTTGAGATTTTCTTTCAACACGGTCATCATCGGAGAGACATGTGTCATTTTGAAAACTATCTATATTTTGAAAAAATTTAGGAGACATCTTATAATTCAAGTTAAGTTGACTCCAGTCCTTTCAAGAAAGAGGATGATACTTGAATATTTGACCCGTGCAGCATTCTAAAATATTGGCATTTGCAAATTTAGCACATTTGTCGGAGCTCATGCGGGATGTATTTTCAGCATATAGATTGGAGTTATTATAGAGATATCGTCTTATGTTCGCTTGTACAAGTGTTGCAGATTAGGTGGCATATAAGCGTATTAGATCTCACTTGTTGCAGTATATAGAAGATATGTTGTTTAGTTCATTTTGACTCCTTCAAGTTATCATTGAGCATAATTTCTAGAGGATGTTTGTGTTAGACAAGCCGAGCTAGTTCACATAGGACCGACCCGCTTCTACATGAGGCGGAACAGAGCCCGCCTCCTAATTATGCCGCTCGAATTGCAGGAGCCAACAGAGCCGATTAGGAAAGAATTAGGAAGATTTATGAGGGAAATTTGAAAGCATGGGTTGTTAAGAGATTTCCAGTTTAAATTCCAGTTTAAACTTATTCCTTTAAGCGTGATTCTGATCATTTTTAAAATTTAATTCTATAATTAATTAAAATGACAAATTGATTGTGTGGGGGGCCATTTTTTGTTCAATTTCAATTTCGCCAACCTCCCGGCATCCCCTCCCCGCGAGATAAAACTATTATGTGCGAATAAGGACGTCGTACGGAGGCGAATAAGAATGCACCATGTCACCTATTTGTTGTGTACCGTTGTGTATCGGGTGATGTGGCATGTTCTGATTCGCCTCTGAATGGTATGGTGTCCGCACATAATAATTTCTCCCACACGAGAGAAGGTTGGGAGGCACTTGCCTTTAATTCTACGAGCCCAGATCTAAGATACGACGGCGTGGAGTCTTCGAACTGTCAATCATTCTGTCATGATCTAAGATACAATTGTGTGAGGACTTCAATTTAAAAGATCTTCCTGCCCAGAGCAAAGATGAATGGTGGGGGCACTTTAATTTGCACATTCTTGGCCGAATCTAAGATCAATGGCGCAAGTCTTCGACACAAGCTTCTTTCTTTCTTTATATATATATATAACAGAAACAAAGAAGGAAGAAGAGATTGGACAGGTTGATTTCAATTTACCCAAAGTATGAATAAGTGCTTATTTTCTGCTTCGTTAGTGCCTTAAATAATAGTTTGTTCTAATACCTATCACGATTTTAAGGCTATTTACAACAATAATATTAAACATGTAAAAAGTGTACACTCAAGATAAGGCAACATGAAGTTTATCCTTACAATGGTTTACTAAAAATAATGGTGCATCTTGAAACAGAACAGTGAAAGAGAATGCCAATCACTGGCTTGTTATTGAGTAACCAAAAATAACCAGCACAAAGCCTCAACTTAATTGCCGAGGATTGTGATCCTCAACTGGCCCTATATGTGCACGAGCCAAATACATATTTATTTGATTTGTTCACGCTGATGTGCTTAATTTTATTACCAACAATGTCTGGTTATTAAGAGTGTGATTATTATTTTTATATGCATCACTCATCTTTTATATTTATTATGGCATCATCTTATGATTACTTCTCTCCACAATTTGCCAATGATTCCTTTGATTTACCTTAGATCAATGATTCCCTTCCATATTTTCTTAAAAGTGGGCATTGATGACAAAAAGAAGGGTGGTGAATTCAAATAGATGTCGCATCTTTATGGCTATGAAGTCAGAATAATGTTTAACAGCTTATGGGATGGATGTGAGGAAAATCAGAACTAAGGGAGGATACTTTTCCACTATATGTCCTATAGAGAGGTAAAAATTATTTTTGAGGCACAGCAGGGCTAGAAAGGGCTGAGCTAAGTAATGAATTGGAGAGTGGCGCAAATGTAACATGTAGTGGAAAAGTTGAAGTGAGCAAAGGCATGTGGGAGATTATGGAGGTGATCGGGAAGGGTTATTTTTCAGTTGGGAGATGTACATACAAGAATATAGAGACCAGGGTTTCTATGAATGGTGAAATTATTGTTATAGCATTTTTTATTGTATTTTCTATTTCCTTGCTTCCCGGGGGTCCAGGCGACACGGGGGAATATAAACAAGGGAAACGAGAGTACAAGATGAAGTTTGGAGTGCCATTAAGGTTAAAACTCAAACCAAGACAATGGAAGCATCTACCCTACGTGAAATGGCCATCCACTATCAAAGGTGGAGGAAGACACCTATCACCACCTTATGATGGAAGGGAGGATTTAATATTCTTTAACAAAAATAGAAAACATGTTCATATAATTTCTTACAAAAAGAAATCATATAGGGCATGGAAGTCACCAAACCCCCATGCAACCTATCACCATCAAATGAAAAGGAGACAAGCCCAATTTGGGGACAAACAAAATCAAAACCTTTTTTTTTTCTTTTAATTCCTTTTAATATTAATAGATATATGGATATTTCAAGTAGTAAATAAGAATTGAAAATTAAATTACAAAATGCATTTGAAGAAAATAAAGGTGGGAGTGGAAGTTCCACATGTTTTTGATTTGCATGGTTAGTGAATTTCACAAGGAAAAGAAGAGGGTGATCGATGGATTTCCTTTGTTTGTTCCAAAAATCATGACATAACTAATGCCAACTCATGGAAAGGAGGCGGTCCATTAAGGACGAGAGCAAGCTTGTTAGTTGTTTTATGTAGCAGAGAAGGAGATGAAGAGGTGTCTTGAATTTAAGAGGCGTTTGGGGCCATTAGTCAAAGTTCCAAACTACTTGGAATTTGGCTCCTTTTGGACATTAGTTTTAAATATATTCCTTTACTTTGAACCACCCTTCACTTAGTGTTAGTGATCTGCCACCTTGAAAATACCTTGAATGTCCTTCACACGTATGTCCTATTCATATATACATTTCATGATAATCCTAAATAATCCATAGCCAACAATTAGCCCATTTACGAAGTTCAATTACAATCATTATGACCTAATTTATATATATATATATATATAAACATTACAATACATTTTGGAAATTAATCTTGCAGTGTTACAATTCCCCTTCATGTGTTCCAAAAGTTTGATAATCACATTTTTTTATGAAGGCTCTCATATTTGATCAAAACCCTTGAAATTTTGATGCATGATTGCATGATCTGATGATCATCATCATCACAACTTTGATGCAAGCTTCTCCATGTGTCTTTGAATTTTGGCTCCTTATATTGCATCAATCAATGTGTCTCTTCCATTAAGCATCTAGTGGTATATTTACTTAATTTCTTGAGGAATGAGAGACAATGGAAATTTTCATTTGAAAGCATGTGTGAGAATGGTCTTTCCGCTAGAAAGAGTTGGTTTGATTACATCAAGTTTTTAATTTAAGCATTGCCACATTAATGATTTGGTTCAATGTTATTTCATTAATAAATGTTATTGCTTTGAATTTTCTAACAATTCAATTGCTTTCAAATTAATACTTTGTTTTATTCTATCTTCACCTTGGCATTATTACTCTGTATAACTCTATCTTATTGTATTGCTGTCTTGCTTTCAACATTATAAAGTGTCATTTTTATGCATTCAATTGATACAATTTTATCCAATCCATTAAAGTTTTTCGTATGATTTTATTGTTCCCATATGTGAGATAATTTACTTGAACACTTCTTATAGCATATTTGACTTATATAATTTATGGACCTTGCAAAATTTTGTAGGGATTTATTTGATTGGGGCCTAAAATAAGTAGGTAAAAATCTGTAATGAGCTCAAAAGCTAAAAATTGAGTAGGTTCTCACAAAAGTGCTTGGTTTGACCATTTAAGCAAACTGACCACAACCAAATAGGCCCCAAAATTTTGAATATGGTCTTCAAATTAAAGCTACCTTTGGTTTCATTTTTTTTCTCATACTCAACTTTTGAAAAACAATTTTCTTTGTATGGGAAATATGCTTCAAAATATCACATTGTATGTAAAACTTCTTTATGAACTTATGAACTTGTCGACCATCTTGTGGTGTAGCACAAATTAATTTGTGATAGAATTATGACTTCATTTTCACATGGCAAAACAAAGGTGCAACATCAACAAAATTGTACCATATGAAGCCAAAGTATGCATGGGAAAGGATGAATCAAAAGTGTTTACCTAGGTGAGGGTTCACACATGAAGATATGCTAAATCATGCAATGATTGCAAAGGGTTTTTGGAATTGATTTGACAGAGCTGAAGAAATAAGAAAATGAGTTAATGAGGATTAGAAATATGCTAGGATTTTATGAGATGGGTTTTAAGATTGGATAGCAAATAATTAATTTTTCTAAAATAGAAAGAAATATGAAAAAGAATTAACCAAATATTGCTATGATGCCAATTTGATAAAGAAGGAAAACAAAAATAGATGACCTAGATACACAATTTGGAGAGGGTGAGGAAGTATTTCAATTATTACCCAAAAAAAATCAAATTAGACAAGAAGCATACCCTAAAAGTATGTATGCAAGATAAACAATCAAGATATAAAGGTAACAATCAAATTCAAGTCATCTGACAGTGATATTTATGGTCTAGTACATGTACAAACTTCTTATAGATATAGTTAACATAATGAAAACACACAAACACGCATGCCTAAAAAAACAACATACTCATGTATTACTATCATATCCATCATTATATTTTGCCCATGCTATGTAAAAAAACCCACAACATACTCATGTATTGTAGCGCAAACTGAATACTAACCTGATTTAGAATACTCTTTGCTCTTCTACCACAGCTTACACAAGCCAATGATTCTCAAATGTAAATTTTTGAGCACATTTTATACAGCACTTCAATCACAAGAATAGCATTCATTTTTGCAAGAAAATTGAAGTAAAACAGAAGGTAGTACAAAACCGCACATAATTATGGATGTGAATGTATCATATTCATATTTGACATCTACTTTGTTTGCAGTGCATGGACGCATTCATATAGATATATTTATACGTTCAAATAGGATAAGAAACATGCACACAATGGTTGGATACCAATATGCACCAATGCAACTAAGGAGGTTGAAAAGCAATTGTAAAGAGGTAATATTTGAAGCATAATGGCATATGATAACATCTAAACAAATAAATTTCTACAAAAATAATGAAGGCATATGATAACATTTCAACAAATAGATTTCTACAAAAATAATGTAATTCGGTGTCTTAAAACTATTAAATGCCTACCATTTCGCGTAGAACCAGTTCCCAACTGTCCATGTTTATTGAAGCCAAATGAGAATGATTTTCTATCATCAGTAATGACCACAGTATGATTTCTCCCCGTAGCAGCATTGACTATTTTATGCCTGATATTATCAGATTAGTTTCACTAAAAAAGCTTGTGGAAGAAAATAATAAACACCTCAAACATGAAATAATTCATTTTTAGATGCATAATCTGCGCATTGCATTTAGAATGTAAAGTGTAAACAAAACATATGTTTTTTCAGTTATTTGTGGCCAAATGATAAGAGTTGGAAACAAAGGAATAGAGTGCATAACAAGAGGTAGTGAGGATTCATTTTCCATTCAATTAAGCACCAAAATAGAACCAATCAATCATAGAATAACTAGTTAAGAAACAATTGTGAAAGAAGACAATAGAATGTTAAGTTGGCTTCAAATGGAATATGATTCTCATGGAAACCCATTTAAGTAAGTAGAAATTAATTTCTTTGAAAATAAACTGGAAGAAAAAGTACAACTTCAAAAAAGACAGACTACTCACTTTGATAATCCATAAACAATTGTTGGTAGACTTCGATTTAGGGTATCACCATGCCCTAGTTGACTTTTCTACAAGATTATCATGTATAAGCACTTCAATGAGTAAGACTTGGTAAGTAGCTATCAATATACCTCATTGCGTCCCCAAGTATAGCAGCGGCCTCCAACATCCAAAGCAACACAGTGACAGGAAGCTGCAATAACATGATATAAGCTATTGATTTAAAAATAAAGAATCAGAAAACAATGAAATGGGATACAAACTAATTAAATTAGAACTGTAACTCAATACACAATAAGAAGAAAGCAACGGACATGAAAAATGATAATAACACAGCAAAAAATCAACTATACAACAGGTAACAATAATACAGTTACAGAACCTCTGGAATGGTCCTAACAAAAGATTGTTAAAAATGAAAATAAATAAGAATGAATTACACAAAGAAACAGGGCAAGAGATTGAAGCGCTATTCTGCAACCTGTCAACACAACTGAAAAACGTAGGACACCGAAGAGATGGATTTTATACCAAACCGCCACATGACATTACATCATGTTTGACAGACGTTATAAGATGATAAGTGGAACAGACATCTATCATCAACCGCTTAAATGCATTTGCTGCTTTCCTTGCGACATCTTCCTTCCACATTACAAATAATTAATTACGAAATGAAGTTAAAAATCACACTTCCCAGAGGAAAAACTTTACAAAAGGCATTCAAACCATACATGGCATTGCTTTCCGCCATATTACAATCCTCATTCTACAACAAAGCTCGAGACAAAAAATATCAATCAAGGTCAAATATGGTCATTTATAGATAGGTAAAAAACACATTGACGCCCGAGCTACAATAAGCGTGCTTCAAAAAAGGTTACGAAGGGAAATGGGGGCTCACCGCAACCGGAAGCGACAAAGCGAATATCCACCCCAACAAGGTTACGAAGTCTTGTCGGCGACACAAGGTTTCTTTCGGTCGCCACCGTCTTCCTTCCCATGGTCTCCCAGATCGTGCTGCCACAGTAAAGCAGCTCACCGCCAGCGAGGGCTGCCTCATCGCCCTCCTCATGCTTCTCCACAGCCCCGGACGGCGACATGTCGAAGAATGATCGGCGGGAATGAAATGGAACTGGAGCCGCTGATTGTTGCCCTAGATCAAGTGCATAAAAAGAACAGACCGGAGGGCTTTGCTGATTTTAGGGGGTATGGCTTTCCTTGTGCCCTTCTCGCTGATTTCGATTCGAGTGAGCGTGATGCTTTGGGGAACCTAATGGGCGACATGACAACTTTAATACTCGGACGGCGAGCTGGGAGCGGCGCATTGCGGAAGTGTAAGGTTTTGGGTGGGAAAAAAAAATTGATATTTGATATCATGATCTCAGAAAATTTGAAATATATATATATATATATATACCAAAGAAAATTTTTTTCCGTTATAATTTAGAGAGAAAATTATAAAGATCTTCTCCTTATGGATAGGCTGCAAGTGAACCAAATGTTCGACGAGCTATTAGGGTTTAGGTTGTTCGTTCGATTAAAGTTCGTTTGTGGTCGTTTAATTAACTAAACAAACAAACTTGAACAATATTTTAAATACTCGATTCTTAAATAAGCAAACTTGAACACTAATGTGTTCGGCTCATTTATGACTTTATGTTCGCAAACAACATCATTTGAAGTCCGTGAACAAGCTCGATAAAAGCTCTATTCGTGTTCGATTTTGAACTCGTGAATAAGCTCGACAAAAATAACTTGATGTGTAAGTAATTATAGCTTTATATGACTATTTTTTTATAAATCATTGCATTTTATTAATATTGTTGTTAGGAAAATTCTGTGAATATAGGATTTGCTTATAAATCATTGTCTTTGTTACATAGATAATTATTTTTATTATAAAAGTATTTGTTCATAGATATGTTAATGAATGAGTTTGTTTGATAGTTAAAAAAAATTGTTAAATATGTTCACGAACATGCTCGATGTAATTGTTTGTTAGGAAGCTCGATAAAGCTCGCTTGTTAAGTTAATGAACATCTAAAAGTAAAGCTCGTTTATATCTCGTTCATATTTGTTTGTTTAAAGCTCGATAAACACAAAACGAACGAACATGAACTGAACATGAACACCATTAATTTAAATGAATCAAACATGAACACAAACAATAAAGCTCGAATAAATATGAACTAAACTTGAACAACCTGATATTAAATGAACACTCACATACTCGGCTCGGGTCGGTCGTTTGCATCCCTACTTATGGAGAAATAAAAACTTTTATTTATACAAATATTATTAAATTATCATTTCTAAAATAACAACAAATCTCTAGTTTAAAATAAACTTCTAATATAATTTTTTTAATCTCTATCTTCAACATGATGTTTATGTTTTTATATTTAAAAATAAAATAGTAGAAAACATACATTTTTAATATAATAAAAAATACTTAATTTAGGACTAAATTAATATATAAATAGGGAGCGATGTCAAAAAAAAAAAAAAAACACGGTATCACGTCAAGCTAAAAGAATTCCACTAGTATTTGCTTGAGATACAAGAGGCTGACTCGTCTTTAAAATTTGGGACGATCATATTATAATGATTCACATCCGGATTGATATCCATTTACTAACAAGTTGTGTATTCGAGCTAAATTCAAAGTCACTTGTAGATTAGATAGAATTCTGACATTACTTAGAGAATGGGCATAGTTCCGATGTCATTAGAAAGTCAGGCAGAACTCCAGTGTCCCTTGAAAGTTGGGCAGAATTTCGACGTCACTGGAAAGTCAGGCGGAACTCTAGCGTCACTTGAAAGTCAGACATAATTCCGGCATCACTTGGAAGTCAGACAGAATTCTGGCGTCACTTGGAATTCAGGCAGAATTCTGGCGTCACTTGAACGCTAGGCAAAACTCCGACGGTGGTCGATGGGGAATATCTTTCCTCCTTCCCTTCTTCTCTTCTCTTCTCCTGATTCTCTTCTTCTTCTTGCTTGGGTCCCCTATCAAGAGAAATTATGTCTATTTATAATTTTTTTGAGGATGACATGACCCGTAAATAGGAGGAGGATCAAGGGCAAAGGTGGTGTGGGTTGGATGGACGACCAATATTGAATCCCTTGATCGTGGACCGTTTGTCGGACATTTGAAGGTCTTAGCGATATTGGAATTCGGCAATCTTAGGTTGGTTGGATCCGTCTCATCGAGCCGCTCGATTCAACTATAAGCATATCATGTTTGAAAATCGTTTGGTAATCCAAATTGTGGTTTAAACCTTCCAACATAGCTTCAAGTATTTGATTCAAACTTATTTGGGCTCAGATTGAGTTGAATTTGTTGTTGTTGGGTTCGTATTTCTGATACGCTCAATTTGACTATAAGTTTACTGAAATCGGAGTTCAGATGATCCCAGATTTAGTTTTTGAAGCTTCCAACTTGATTTTGCATCGAGATTCATGCCCAATCAAGATAATTTTTTGATGATATATCAAAATGCATTAGTCATGAGTAGCTCATGTTTAGATCATTAAGAAGAAGCCCATGTCTACAAAAATATGTTTTGAGCTTGATTTTTAAAGAATTTGAACATGAATAGACTTTAGATCTATCATATTTAGCTCGTTATTTGCTTAAAATAAATATACAAATATTATTAAATTTATTTTATTTTTTGTATTTATTAATACTTTAATAGTTCTATATAATGACTCGGCTTATTATTTATTTATTTTTATTTGTTCGAAATTGACTCATATTTGATAAATTCTAATGAGTCGAACACTTGCTCATAAATAATTTCAAACAAAAGCAGAATATAAACACCCCAAATTTCAAATTAGCCAAAAATAAATAGATAATCAACTCACTCATACTCAGCTCATTTATCCTCATATTTTTTAAGCTACAAGCAATTACTACAAATTCATTTATATTATTTTATTAAAAGACAATGCTAATTTAAAAAAAAAATAACTAATTTGATGCCAAAATTGTTGAGGTAGCATTTTGACCTTATCTTATTTTTTTCTAAGATTATTAGAGAGTAGTTTTAGACTTTTATTCCTAAGCTGTCTATTATTTCTAATTTAATCTATTAAATATTTTAATTAGATCCAATGTTGGCTGTTAAATAGAGAGGCAATAATAACATTGAATGAAATTTTATAGACTATGCGTGTAACTAAGTCAAGATGAGTTTTAATTTAGTATAGGTCCGGCTTACTAAATAGCTCATTGGTTAAACTCGATAGGCAAATAAGTAAATCTTGAGCCAAACTTTGTGCTAGCGAATTTAGAAAATATTATTAATATAAAATATATTAAAATTTAAAAGCTAAAATACAAAATTCTTAAACATATTTAAAATTTACATCTTACTTATAGCTATAATTTCTTTACTAATTCACCTATAATTTCACTTTTTTTTTTTATTTCTTTTACTATAGAACTACTCGAGTCAAAATCATGTGGCTTTCAAAATAAATGAGCTAGATTGTGAACTAGTTCGAAACTCATAAAAATGAGCTCGACTTTAATTAATTAATCAGGTTCAATAAGTAGGGTTATAAAAGAGTTGAGTTGATCTCCAACTTTCAAAATAAATGAGCTAGATTGTGAAAGTCAGATTTACTTATTTGCTTATCGGGTTAATTTCAACTCTCTTATAACCCTACTCTAACTCCATGCATGGCCTTATCTCACCCTATGATGAGCATATTTCGACCCTATCATATGATCATTCAACCTCGATCCTTTGTGATAGTCATATTTTTACCACATCATATGATCATTCAACCTCGAATTCTCTATGATGGGCATATTTCGACCCCATCATACAACCATCCAGCTTCGATCCTCTTTATTGGGCATATTTCTACCCCACCACACGATCATTCAACCTTGATCCTCTGTGATGGGCATATTCGATCCCATCATATAATTATCAATTTCCCCCAATGAGAGCGGCGACTTCATCCATCCAGCAGATGAATTTAGGTAGTGAATAATGATAGCTCTCGTCATATGTATTTTTGGCTACAAATTTAAAGTATTTTCAAGTCAAGACATATTACACATCTTCTTCTGCATGAATAGTTTAAATGTAGCTTTTACTGTAGCATGAAACATGACTTGAATCTATAAAGAGGGGAGCCATGAAACAAATCCAACACACCTAATTATCTTAACAGGTTCAAAAATTTCAGTCTGAATGCAAAATAGTTACCCTCTAGGCGAGCTACAGAACAGTGTTGGCAGAAATTTAAGAACATTTTTCTGACTTGGCTTCAAGCATTCAACATGTTATTGAGACTCCTAATACACAGCTAACCACGCATGCAGTTCATCAACCATATTTCCAAGGACAAATATACCATTGCTGCAATAACACTTTGTTGCATGCAAATTATTCCTTAAAACGATGAAATATATAACAAACATGTTCATCCAACATAAAGCCATATCGAGACCTGCTAAATTTCCAACAAAAAAAAGCTAAAAAAACTGTATATTCTTAAATAATTGAACAGAACAAGTCCAAAATAGTATGGATGAGGAAAAGCGCAAGCTAAAAACTTGACCTTTTAAGAACCCTTTTCTGCCTTGGCAGCAGTAGCAGCAGCTTGGCCCCTGAGACGACCAGTTCTCCTGGCAGCAATGAGACCAACCTTCTGCCCAGGAGGAGCATCACGCCTAACAGTTGAGGCATGGCCGATATGCTGATGGTTTCCTCCACCATGAGGATGCTCCACAGGGTTCATAGCAACACCTCGGACCTTTGGCCAGCAGTTCCGCTTCACCCGATACTTATGGTAGGCATTGCCGGCTTTAAGAAGAGGCTTCTCAGTCCTACCGCCGCCTGCAACCTGGCCGATCATGGCTCGACATCCACTTGGAACAATCTTCTTAGCACCGGAAGGGAGCTTAATTCTGGGGATAATTTGCTGAGCTGAAGTCAGTTTGGTTAATAAATCAATGGAGTTTATAGATTTCAAAACCACAGAAAGAGGAATCAGAACCAGCATATTCACATGAGATTAACAAGTAGACAATCATATGAACCTTTCAAAATAAAATGCGAGTATGGTTCTAAAAATAAAACAACAAACGCTATTGCTCTATTAATAAAAACAAACTAAAGGGAATTTAAACTCGCAAAAGGAGCATAGTTTCCTGAAGAATAAAGACAAATGGAAGTAATTTAACTTCTTTTTCCAGTATACCAGGTATAAAATTATAGCACTATTTGTGCAGAACATATCAATACATGAATAGGTTTGTTACCAGAAAAAACTAATTATGTAGAGGAACATTGCAGTCTGAAGTGAGAAAGGCAGCTTCATGAAGGGTCCTAATGTCCTATGCTTGCTAGCTCACAAAAATCGGTTATTACTATTGAATGTTCGAAAGCTAGGATAAATAATGATAATAAATAGGTAATGGAGTAAATTAGAACTAGGCTTCTCAAGCATTAAACAGGTTTAGAGTTAGGTCCCCTAAAGTATCTCAGGTGTTTAATCAAGCTCTGTGACAAAACGAGTAACAAAACTATATTTTTAAAGAGCTTTTCGTAGGTCCTTTTTTGTTATCAATAATTAAATGCAAGTAAAATTATCCTTCTAGCTTTTGCCTGTTTACATCTCCTCAAAAAAGTGGTAGATGTGAAGAACACTTAAACACAAATCTCGCTGAGCTCTCACAACCACAAGTTCGGAATGGCTAGAAAACCTGACAGACAACAGACAGGCTTCGCTTCCCTACCAAACAATTCTTATGAGGAAAGAAGGAACATTATAGGAGAAATAACTATTATAAATTATTCTAGGATGGGCAATCTTAATTTATCATTTAATTAAAAGGAACCATATGAAATTAAGTCAAGCCGGCTCCAACAGCTAGCAACGTTAAAAGGAACCTCATTCCCTGTCTTTAGCATCCCAATGGCTAGCAAGAGAGCAAGATTCCTTCCTAGACCCTGATTAGGTGTGATGATGATGGTGGCTAGAAGTAGCGGTGAAGCGAGACAAATTGAAATTAACTTGCAATTCTAACCAGCAGTATTTGTCATCAAAAACAAAGGAAAGATTGTTGCAATCCGAGAGCCCGACCTTGTATTTTGATGATTACGAAAAATATTGGATGATCTACTTAGTCCTATATATTATTTTTGTTATTTGTTTTGTGCACAACTAACCTTTTAGGTAACAACATAAACGAAGAAAGACTAAAAATTCAGTCTCAAGACTATGCTTTGTAAGTGTGTGAGTTAAACTATGTACTGAAGAGTGTAATTTTTCTTTTTCAGTCCATGTATGTAAAAATATGTATGTTAGTTTAACAACCATGCACATACATAGGGAGTGAAATTAAATGTTTTAATTTTTTTGAAGATCATACTAGATGATTTACATTGTACTGTAAGATCTGTACAATCAAAAATTTATTAAAATATTTAATTAAGTAAAATAAAAATTTGAAATTAAAATGAACTAATCGCATTATATGAATCAAATCGTACATAATGATCAGTTGTATTCAGGAATCTCATTGCCAATTAAAATTAGGGAATATTTCAAAATTTAAAAATTTGTTCTATTCGTATAGTACAATATTTTAAAACCTTGCCTAATTAAATTCCTGTGATTAATCAATTGAATATGGCTTGATTAAGTTTTACCATTGTACTATACAAAGTTGATCATACTGGATGATCGACAGAGGCAATTTTTTAACATACCAGGGTTTGTCCTGAATAAACAACGATTCGATTGAACTAATAATCGTACTATACGACCATAAATTTGTACCATACAATCAAAGAAGGATTTGAACTGATTGTACTGGTCTACTATTCATCATACAGTACTAACGGGGCAGAACTGAACTAATCATAGTGTATGACTCATGAATCATATTGTACTAAAAGAGACGACAAAATTGAATAATTAGAATATTGGCATCCCATTATATAAACTCTCTTAATAGACTTTGTACAAGACTTTGATAGTAATTGGGTTGAGTTTTCTGTGAGAAAGCATTGAAGAGAGGCCTTTGAGCAAGGGAGAAGGGTGAAGTTATGAGAGAGAGAAGATTTTTGTGGGTTCAAGGGAGTGTGAGAGAGAATTTCACATGGTTGCTCCGACCAACTTGCACCTGTGTTCCTGCATGTGTCAAAGTTTGTTTTAAGGGAAGCTTTAGGAAGAAGACACATTTGTTGTCAAAGGGTCGCCGACTACTCCACTGCATCGGGAAAGGTAAAAGTGATTTGGGCTACTCCGCCTCACCAGGATGATGAAAGTCATTTGAGCTACTACACCTCACCATGAGGGTGAAAGTGATTTAGGCTACTCCGCCTCACTAGAAGGTAGAAGGGAGAAAGTGATTTGAGCTACTCCGCTTCACCAAAAGTGTGAAAATGATTCTAGTTCTGATGTAGAACGGGGTAGGAGATTGATCTTGAAGAGCAAATCAAGGGGTCTAAACAGCAACTTTTGACTCTTAGAAAATTCTGTACAGCAATCTCCCACGCTTGAATAAACCTTGGGCAGCTATTATAAGGCTGCTGGAGGCTTTTGAACAGCAATTTCAGACCTCCCGGGGTGCAGGACAGCAGTTGGTGGCTGCAGGAAACTATGGACAGCACACTTCTATGTCCAGAAAATTCTGGACAGCAAACTATCCAGTCCTGGAATGCTGGACAACAGTTGTAACGACATGTATAGCAGCTTGTAAAGCTGTGAAATCCTTGGACAGCTCACAGGATACAGCAGGAATTGCTGGACAGCAATTTGCTGTGGCTAAAACAGCAACTAGGAAGCTTCAGATTGCTGGAAACCCAAGGTGAAGTCTTTGAAGAATTTCAGCCAGCAGTATATTCAAATCCCCAAAACTTCCTAAGGAGAAACAGTGAAATCTGGACAGATTTTAGGCTGGGCTGAAATTAGATGGGATTGAGATTGTTTCAATTAATAGCTCTCAATTAGGATTGATTGGATTAAATCACTCTCAATTTGAATTCGAATTAACTAAAATTCAGGGAGTGATTAAGGAGTCATTAATGGCAAAGAATAATGGGGAGGGGAGAGGGGTTTGATTTCAAATAAGTGGGCCCCAATTACTTAAGTGTATTAATTCTTAAATTGGCTTTGCCGGAGATCGTTGGAGAGTTCTTCCTTCCTCTCGAATTGAAGGAAAGTTGTATCTTGCAAGTGCTTTTAATCCTCTATTGAAATAAAAGTGTTTGCAATTATTTTTCCTACGTTTCTCCCACGTTTTCTCTCAGATTTTCTCTGGTTTGGGGCTGTTTTCCTGCTGTGGACAGCAGTTTTTCTTTATTTGATACTTGATTTGGGTTAGGATTGCTTGTGAATACAAGCACTTCCTATCACGTTGCCCTTCTTCAAGGGACTTCAATTCACGAGCCCGGACCCATCCTGCGGCTGGTGACAACTTCGATTCCTTCCCATAGGAATCTCACTCTCGTCCTCTCTCAAGAAGAACACAAATGTGAAAAACACAAAATTTTCATATCAAATTCATCATCCTATTACAATAGCTAAATGCCCTATATATAGGCCACAACATGAGAAAATAAAAAATTACAAAATTACCCCTTGGGCCACAACACTCAAATAAATTAACCTAGGGGTAAAATAGAAAATAACATAAAATAGAAACTAAAATGCAGAAAATAATTCATAAATGACAACTTTAATCATAGCCGTCGATTTACGACGCCTCCTGTGATAGATGCGCCAGATTTTCGTGCCGATGTCCGCATCAAGTTCTCAGCCAAATCGAAGAGGTCGAAGATATTTTGTAAGGTCCTCTCTGCCTAGCTGTGAGATCTAAATAAGAGTCACTAAATGTTTAGTGCAATACCCAAAGAGGATGTCGGGGAGTCGACATAGGTTAAGTTGATCGAACCACTATAAAAATTTATTTCACATTTTCTTTCTTTTTTGTATTTATTTTAAGCATTTTACTATCTTACATATTTACTTTATACGATCTGGTTTGAGTTTAGTAATTATTGCAATGTGTGGTTGATTGAGTTTAGACTTTGTTTGTAAAAAAATAATTTTTTTTACAAAATCAGAAAATAAAAGTTAATATTTGTTTTAGTATTTACTTCCTCTTTATAAATCAGAAATTAGTTGTTGTTTAATTCAAAAATAAAAGCTTTTTTGGAAAAAAAATTAAAAATACCAATTCACCCTCCTCTTGGTGTGTCATTCAATAGTTCAATCAATTTCACAACCATCTATTAAACTTTCAATATAGTCACTTATGCATCCACTAAAGCAACACGCTCTATCTAGAGCTTGCATCCACAAGAAGCCCTATGTAATTGCTCATGTAAGCACCCGCTCAAAAATGACACTACCATATCGTCGATCACATGCCACTTGCACATGACCCTACACCGCTCACAAGCCGTCTTTGTACCTCTACCTTTAATATTACTTGCACAATCCATTCACTACACCTCTAACATTACCAATCTCCTTCTAATCCTGAGCCACCGAAATACATCTTCCGTGCCCCATCTTAAAACCCAGCACGTGACACCTAGAGCCAACAACTTTCTTTCAAGAAATTTGGGCATGTTGAGCTTCAACCATCTTCTATCAAAGTCAAGGAAAACAGTAACTAATAGTAGAATTTGCATTTGCAGCATTTCTCCAACAATATTGATTTGAATGTGCTATGCAATCTAATATAATCTTTATTAAAGTTGGGCTAATTTTTTAGGATAAAGTTCATCACTTTGTACTCTCTTTTGCTCACTTTGCATAAATACTTGAGATTATCCTTTACAAATTTCACATATTATCGCAACACAAGCAAACCATTTCATTTGTATCTTTATTGATCACATAAATTTAAAAATAATAATAAGTTAGCCACACTAAAATCAATCATTGACACATTTAGATTTTATATATGGATTAATCATATTCTAGAGGGATTAAGCACCATAATGATGTAAATTACCAATGTGCTTTTTAGAAAGATAGGTAACGAACAAAGAAATGCATCAAAAGTAATATGCAATAAAAAAACATTGTTAAAAATTAAAGTCAGATTTCATAAATATCAAACAGAATGATTATCTTCCACGGCTTTGAGCTTTGACAACAAAAATGACATTGATAGCCAAATTGTGTAGCAAAATTGATCACCATCAGAGATAATTAAGTAGACATGTGGTAAAAACATAAATGATAGATTTGAAAAAGATAACATTAGATAAAAACGGCGTGGGTTAGATAAACAGTTATTGATGATAAAATGGCAAAAAATACACAGGTGGTCTAGGCATATAACAGGGGATAGAGGATGCCCTAATAAGATAGGCAAGAAAATATAATGTGGATAATTCACAAAGAAAGTGATAAACCTAAGGTAAGATGGAAGCTGTATGAAACAATTTGTTCAAAAAGGATTTAACACCTCCTACAACATTCACAAAGAATGAAGGGAGAATGAGGATCCATAAGCAAACCAATCCAACTTAAACATATGGGATAGCATTATGACAGCAAAACTATAAAAAGACATTCCGTTATCTTTAATCAAGCAGTTTTGAATAGTGTTTCTAAAAACTAAAAGTATCTTAATAAATTGTTGTTTCGTAGGTGAAAATAAGGTAATAAAATCAAGCAGTTACAAGATGACTTGAACTAGGAGTAGCCAACAGAAGGTACCAGTCCTCGTTAACATTAATGAGTCGGCAATCATAGTTTCAGCAATCTTCAAACAATTGAATCAACATTCAAACCAAAGCTTAAAATCATGCATTCCCAGTCTAGAAAAAATAAAAATAAGAAAACAGAGTATCATATTCAGATAAGTTAAAAAACAAATAACAAACAGAACAATCAAGCAAATGACATACTTCGCATATCAACAATTGGTCTAAATGACCAGAACAAATCAGTCAGGAAAGCTTAAAATTTAAGCAGAAATTAAAAAAATTATCAAATTAACTTAAGAGAGTGCAGCAATTGCTTTCAAATTAATAAAAGAAATTTAAAATGCACAAAAAAGCTCCATTGACCTAAAACCATGCTCAATACCTGGCAACAACTGACATAAAAAAGGAACAAAAAAATTCAAGATCCAACCGCATCAGTTCAAATCTGACCTAGACGTCCCATTATCAGGGTTGTGGCTGATGACGATCGCGTAATCTCCGGACGCCCTCGCGAGAACGCCACGATCACCAACATGGTGCTCTACGTTGCATACAACGGCGCCCTCGGGTATAGATCGGAGAGGAAGAACATTCCCGACCATGAGAGACGCCTTGCGGCCGCAGTACACGAATTGGCCGGTGTACATGCCCTCGGCGGCGACGAAGAGCTCTTTCTGGTGCTTGTAACGGAATGGATGACGAAAAGTTACGCGCGCAAGTGGAGCCCCGCGGCCGGGGTCGTGGATGATGTCGGTCACCACGCCCTTCAGGTAGCCATTGCGCTCGCTAAAGTCGAGGCTTCGGAAACGAGCTGGGCCTTTACGGTGGTGGGTGTGGGATCGGAAAACTGATCCTGCTCCCTTCCTCTGGGCTCGGATGACCCTACCCATCTTGACGGCGGCGGAGATATGGGAAGAGAGAGGGCGATGCTAATGGGACGCTCGATAATGGATTAGTTATGCACTTATGCCTGTGTTTTTGTTGCCCTAAAATGCTGGCTATAAGAACATCAATAATAAAAATACTCATTTTCTTAACTTCAAATAATAACAACCACATCAAACTGTAGCTTATCTCATAAAAAAAATAGTGCATTTTTTCTTATTTATACAAATGTAAATATTATATAATAAAAATTTATAATTCTTTTTATTTGTTCATTTACGAATTAAACTTTTTTTAATTACTCGATTAAATTATCAATATGATTATACAATTTCCGTCAAAAAACATAATCGTCTTCTTTTCCTACTGAATTTTATAGAGAGAAACTAACAAATGGTGGAGAAACCAAACAAAAGTAGCAATAAAGCAATTTTCCTACTGAATTATATATATATAACCTCAACTATTAGTAGTACAATATAGCTAATCAAAGCTAACATAAACATAAAAGCGAGTGTATTCTTTGAAAATAATCATGAAAAAAAAGTAGCGGAACCTTAAAGAATGATGTGATGTGCCTAGCTACATCAGTTCTCTCTCGGTTCACATGAACTTGCTTTTGGCACATTAAATATAGAAGATTTGTGACAACTGGATAAAAGATCAATGGCGTAGGCATTGCTGTTAATGCGATGGAGTACTGGAAATGGACCGATTTTTTTATGGTTGAGTTTAGTCTAAGTGGCTAAAGGAATTATCTCTTTACACATGCGTAGCATGACTGGGTTAAAAACATTTGGCTTGCTTATGAAGATCAGCTTGCTATTTGTATTTTGAATTAGAGTCCTGAAGATTATCCCGCACAACTTGTATGACTTATGTAATTTGCGAAATTGTTTTGGCATTAGCTGTATTATGGTATTTAGGTAAGACAACAAGATCCACCAAGTGATTTGGCATTTTAATAAAAAAAAAATGTTAAAAGGATAAGAACATGCAAAACGATTTGACATTGAATTGTAAGTGAATTCAACCTGGCTAAGGACTTCAACCCAACGTTTCGAATGATGTTAAACTAGACAACGCAACATATTGCCCAACATTATGTTAATAATTTCAGTTTGGTCGTCAATTTGAGGGTGGTATGTTGAGCCTAACTTGATATCAGTGTTTAAGCTTTTTCAAAGCTGTTGCAAAAAATAATAATGAATATAACATCACGATCGAAAGTAAGACAATGTGGCAGGCTATGTAAACTAATAATTTTCTTGAAGAAGAGTTAGGTAATATTAACATCATCACATGTTTTTTTTTTTTTTTTTACAATAGATGAAATGTGGTCTACCACCACCATAATTGAGTCAGCTCCTTGTTGTGTATGGGGAAGGCCCAAAACGAAATCAAAACTAAGGTATTCTTAAATAGAATCAGGAACAGGAAAGAGGAGTGTAAACACCCGTGTTTTACGAACCGCCTTTATTTAGATGAGTATGAAGTAAAAAAAATTGATTGTCTAAAATTTTTTTTGTTAGTATGATATGAAGTAAAAGGAGTATAAAATAAGTTTTAACACATAAAAAATCACATCAGAGATTTGTTCTTACAAAGAAATAGATATATAGATATATATATATATATATATATATACAAGAAAGATAAATACACCGTCTATATTCTAATCTATGTTGACGACATCATACTAACGGGCAATAATGACTCTTTCATCAAACATATATTGGACAAATTAAACTGTTTCGCTAGCCTTACTAATACTAAAGTTAAGTGTGTGGC
>NW_021318852.1:4359077-4373726 GCF_001605985.2 Dendrobium catenatum
AGAGATGAGGATGCTCAGGTGGATGAGTGGCTTTACCCTTAGAGATAGGATACGAAATGAGCATATACGTGAAAAGGTTGGAGTAGCTCCAGTAGAAGATAAAATTAGAGAGAGTCGCCTTAGATGGTTTGGTCACATAAAACGATGTCCTTCCTATTACCCGATTAGGAAAGTAGAGGTTTTAGATTTGACTTATGTTAAGAAAGTTAGATGTAGACCTAAAAAGACTTTGTTAGAAAATATTTTAAATGATCTTTCTCTATTAGATGTAAATGTGAATTTGACTTTTAATAAGACACGAAGGAGAAAAAGGATTCATGCAGCTGACCCCACGTAGTGGGATAAAGACTTTTTGTTATTGAGTGCTATGTGGGATGTTAAACATATTTTTCAGAGATGATTTCGAGCAACCTCTAGACATATAACCTTAAGCCTACTCATTAACCTTCCCAATTCACTTAAACTACTTTAATTAACTAATGGTCATATTTTTCGACATTCATTGTATATGTTCAAACCTCTTAACTATTTTTAATCACATAATTTTCATTAGTTCTTACACCAACTTTTTCTCCTATATAATCATTCATTCATGTATTCTTCCTTTTTCTCTCATACATTAATCTTGTGCTCTTATTTTTGCTATAATCATTTTAGATATTAATGACTTCTTTTACAACCCAATATTCTTATCTATATAATAATGCTGGCTTATGATACGCCTTGGAAGTAAAAACAACAAATAAAAGAGAAAACCAGCATAGGAACACAAAGATAGAGCTGATTTTTTATTAAAACTCCAATAAGAGAAAACAAGATATATGTGATCTACAATTCGAGAGGTAGATCAACTCTCCCACAACCCTAGACGCCGCTAGGAACTTACAATAAACGGTAGGAAAAAAAACTCAGCAATATCCCTCCCTAAACCATACACAAACTCGCCCTTAAATAGCCTTAAAACACAATAACATAATTAGAACCTTTTTGATCAGTATAAACATAATTTAGGAAACCTTCCTAAATAATATAGCATGATTTAGAAAACCTTCTAAACAATTAATCAAGATTTAGGAAACCTTCTTAAACAATTAATTATATTTTAGAAAACTTTCCTAAATAATTAAATATTTCCTAAATAGCATAAACACAATTAGGAAACTTTCCAAAACAACTCCCCCTTGATTAGGAACCTTCCTAAATAACTTTCCTAAACAACTCCCTCTTGATTAGGAACCTTTCTAAGCAGCTCCTCTTGATTCCTCATCCATACATAATGAATAATAGCTCCCTTGGCCCCCATAAGGTGGGCCTCCTCAGCGCATCAATACTCCCTCACAAAGAGCCACCTTATCCTTGAGGTGGAACGAAAGAAATTGCTAATGAAGCACTTGACTAACAGCACCATACTTGGTCCAAGGAGCCACCTTGAAAAATTTGCCAACAGTTCGCCCATCAGTAGCCAGAAAAAGCCTGACATCCCACTTGTCAATAGCTAGACGATGCATGCACATGCTAATAAGTTTATAAACTTTGAGATCCAACTCTTCCAAAATCAAGTACACGACACGCTCGTCTTGGCTAGAAGCCTCATCATAAGTTCTTGAAAATGGCACAAGAATATATAGCTGTTGCTTGCTCAGCACAATACATGTGAGAATGTTCTGATATGGTGGTTGCATTATGAACATTCAATTCTAATTCCTCACGTGCTATCATTATTGACCTACAGATTGATGTAAAGGGCATTGACTGCTTTACTTTATCAGTCTCAATATCAAGTGTCGGGCCTAGTAAAACCCCTCTTTTGTGCTTGGTTTATGTTCTTCAGAAAATTTCCATAAATCAATGAGATCGGATCTGTGCCGCTGCATACAAATGCTACCCTTCACAAGATAGAGCTGATACAGTTTACAGATGTATATTTCAACAACTCTCCTCTGAAGCGTAGGATCACCGCTGTGAAGTGTAGGATCACTGCGGTCAAATAGAGACATGAAAGCATCCTCAACAACCAATGGAGCACCTATAATATCCTCCATTCTTTTATTGATGACATTTTATCTCCTTGGAGTACGCACACGCTCCCCTTCTTCAGTAAACATCACAAGTTCTGAGACGCTTCTGGCATTGCTTGTGCAGAGTTCACTTAGTTTTGTTTGCTCAAGAAGTTGACTTGATTTTAGAGCTAGCTTAGAGGAAATGGTGTGATTAAGGGCAGAAAAACGAATCAGCTGATCCCTAAGTGCAGCAAGGTTAGGATAAATCAATGATTCCATAAGCCTTAATATTAGCTTATTCTTACTCCTTACACCCTGATGGGAAATACCTGATTGGAAAGAACTGTCCACAATTTTTAGTAGATATTGTAATCGAAGGCGCTCATTGACATCAGCCTGAATGGTATCACTGAACAATTCGTCAACAGAGAAATATTCTTCAAATAGAGACCGCACAATTACACAAGCATGACTTTCTCTTCCACCTTCATGTGACTTTACTAGACTCATTAAAGGTTCCACAAGCCTCTCCAGTGTGACCTTTTCTTTCTTAGAGCAGGATGAGAGGTGAAACTCAAGTTCTGCCCTCAGTGACTTGGCAGGGAACTCGATGTTCTTTTGATAGCTTGATATTGTCTCATACCCCTTGTATTTGGCATCTAACTCATTTTTTTGATCTTTTGGAAGGCGAGTGGACAATACTTGCCACTGTAGGAAGGGAGGCTCCGGACTTTCCAGGCAATTTAGTAGATCTTGCACAGCCTGACTGCTGTTATGATCATAGCAAGAAATAATCATTCTTGCAGCATTTAAACTTGCAGCACATCTTTGATAACCTTTGTCAGAAACTGTAGCTGGTGGACCTAGCTTTGGGAAGTTTCCATGAATTGGTTCAGCTCTCTTCACAGCTGATGGATCATCAAGATCCAACTTAGTTATAAGATCTCCTGCCTGTATGGCATGGCCTTCTGTCAACATAAAATGAATAACTCCAGAAGTGGGCAACGTTAACGTCATGCACATCTTCATAACCTTAACCTCAGCATAAGGTGTATCAACATCTAAATGCGTACCATCTGGTACCAAAAAGCGGAGCAGTTTGCACGGTGTCTCTGCCGGATGGATCATGCTTGTTCTTAGGATCGTCACTGCCCCCCAATAACTTCTTTCTCCTCCAGTGTAGCGGTTGTCTTGTTCCCTCCATGTTTTCCCCGTGCATCGAGGTTGTGAATCCCATCCTTCTTCCACCCTCCTTGCATAACCTGATCCCCATGACTCAGCTCGACCCCCTCTATCTCTGAGTGCCCAATCCCCATGCCTTAAATGCCTCCCATAGTGGTTGGCCTTACCACCTCCACCACAAAAGTCCCACCTTGCTATCCCTTCATCTGGAAACCCTATTCTGCCCCTTATCGGAGCCCTAGGAGGTGGCTCTTGATGAAAGGGGCTCTCTTTCCATTTGATCCTTTTCCTTTTAGATTCGGCCAAGAGAATCCTGATCAAATCTTGATTAGGGTTAGCAATTTGAACCGTTGATGGAGTTTTGGATCACATCTCCATGAGCTTTCTTATCATCTCCTCAAGATTTTCCTTTCTCTTTGGTTCAGCCCTAGGAATCATCGGTAAATCTTTTGACTGTATCTCAATCATCTTCTTCATCATATCCTCCAATTTCTCAAAGCGGTTTTGAAAGCAGTTCTCAATGGATGAGAGCCTTCCTTCCATATTTGAGAACCTTCCTTCCACGAGTGAAAACCTCTTCTCCATGTTGGATTTGATTTGCTCCATCTTACTCTCCAATGCCTCTACCTTCTTTGCTGCAATAGGTTCCAAAAAAGTGCTCTGATACCAAGTTGATACGCCTTGGAAGTAAAAACAACAAATAAAAGAGAAAAACAACGGGATTTTTTATTAAAACTTCAATAAGGGAAAACAAGATACAAATGATCTACAATTCAAGAGGTAAATCAACTCTTCTACAATCCCTATACGCCACTAGGAACTCGCAATAAACACTAATAAAATAAACTCGCAATATCCCTCTCGAAACCATTCTCAAACTCCCACTTAAATAGCCCTAGAACACAATAACACAATTAGAACCTTCTTAATCATCATAAACATAATTTAAGAAATCTTTTTAAATAAATAGAACATTCCTAATCAACATAAAGATAATTCAGAAAACATTCCTAAATAACTAAACATGATTTAGAAAACCTTCCTAAACAATTAAACATGATTTAGAAAATCTTCCTAAACAATTAAGCATATTTTAGGAAACCTTCCTAAATAATTAAACATTTCTTAAATATCATAAACACAATTAAGAAAATGTTCTAAACAACTACCCCATTGATTAGAAACCTTCCTAAAGAACTTTCCTAAATAACTTTCTCTTAATTAGGAACCTTCCTAAACAGCTCCTCTTGATTCCTCCTCCATACATAATGAATAATAGCTCTCCTGGGTTCCCTTAGCTTATCAACCTATTGCGGGATGGTAAAATTTATCTTGAAGCCCTCATGTTATTCTCTTATCACACATGACTCCTACTTCTCTAGTTTAACCATCCAATTTTGACTCTGTAACACTAATATTTCTAGTAATATGTGTTCTTCAATTAAATAAAGTTTATGTTTTGTTTGTATTTCACTCTTTAAAGCAAGAAGATTCCTTTGCACATTGACAATCTTGATTTCAACGAGTGTTGTTACATTAGTGGCCTACTAGTTGTAGGGCTGTTTCAATATCAAACCACAGGCCTACTAAGAAAGCAAATGTCTAAACAACTGTAGTTGTCATGGATAGGCATAGTTAAAACTGAATTTTAAATTTGCTGGATTTTATGTCAAATTTGAACTTGCATGGTTCTCCATTGTATTGATTTTATTTAAGATATCAATTACTTGTGATGACACAAGCTTCATATTTTTTTTTTATTAAATGCAATATTTTCTAATAATAAAATGTAGTGATTATGACAATAGCAATTAACTAGAATTGCTTGAGTACAAAGGAAAATACAAAAGAGAAAATATATAAAGGGTGAGACGGGAAAACAACAAAGGAGAATAAGAGCTCAATTGGATCAACTTGTTTGAGGCCCAGTGAAAAATGGAGATTGATGATGTATTTTTCGATAAATAGGATTTAAAATCTCCTATCCACCTAAATGTCATAACTCATACTACCCGCAGTAGAATTTTTTGGTTGTTGATCATCATGACCATCTCTGTCTTCACAAATAGGATGGGGAGGGGGAATAACAACAATAAGAGAGTCAAAATCTATTATTTTATCTTCAGAAGATGTAGAAGCTATAAGCTTAGTAGGGGTAGGCACAATAGACTCTAGATCTTGAAGAAAATCAATTTGTTCCAAATTCTAAGAGAAAAATTGATGTTATGATGGAGGAGCAGTAACAATTATGTTAGTAGGTAGACAATTAGAATGTCCCTCTTGCATTTGAATGCTTGACTGTCTCAAATTTGATGAGCTTTGAAACACTCCGAAGAAATTGTGTTAAAAAAATTTACACAAACTATCTTATGCCAATAGCTACATTATTATGAGATAATCAAAATCTTATTTTTCAATGATAATATAATGTCGATTTCAATGAAAACTCTGCCTATAGAAGGCTTAAAAAGATGAACAGTGGCGGCATCTGCTTGCAAATATTTATTAAAGAGGATGAAGTGAATTGGTTGAAGAAATGCATCAAAATGGGCAACTTAAGCATACATATAAAAAAAAACGATTGACATAGTATGTATGTCTAGGGAAGAGTCGTGTATAATTTGCATTCAATGATAGTCTTATAATGATGGTGCAAGTGTCATTTAATCCAACTGAATAGTTATCCATCAATTATAGTTTTGAAAAAAATTACGAATGAAAACCCTGTTCGGATGGTCTAATGAGAATTTTCTTACAAGAGACAGAGAGTAACCTAGGAAGCTTAGAGATTCCCTACTCAGAGAAGATAAGCATAGACTTCCCTTGAAAGGAAGATGATTGCTTATGTTGCGATGGACTGGAGTCTTGATTAAAATATAAAGAAAATTTGGCGGTAGGAGAGGGGTGCAATCCTGAACTCGATGATCCAACTAATACTTTAGCTAAATAATTATGATTGTAATTAGCAGGAGGCTTGATATCCAAAGAAATGATGGTAGGAGGAGCCTTCGAACCAATAGAAACATCCGTATAAGAGACCCTAACTTACATGGAGGAACCTCTGAGGAGGGAAGTGATTGGGAAGAAATAGAGACTTATGAGAGGAATAGTGATGCAATCAAAAATATAGGACCCTATATTTTTCTATCACAAAAAGAAAACAGATTTCCTATGTAAAAGAAGACACAAAATACCTCAAAAAGAAGAGATAACTTAAATAAGACTAAGCAGCGGAAATTAAAACTACAAACGTTGATTTTAATAACTTAAACTCTTACAAACGACTCCAAATAAAATAAAAAGACACCCTAAAGTTGCTTCACTTAGAGAAGAAGGATACAGGTGGAGTGGCACTTGCGGAGAGACGAAAGAGGTTAGAAGCCCGAGAAGAAAAAGTGGAAAGAGCCCGCAGGATTTCCGGAGGAGATGAGAAAGAAGGGTGGAAAGAGCCCGTAGGATTTCCAAAGCAAACACGCAGGTTATAGCTTTTCCAAAAATTACATTTTCATTCACTTTTTTTAAACATTACAAATCCCCCATATATATAGGTATGAAAGGGAATACAAAGAGACACTAACATTAATTATCACAAGAACCTAAACATCACAAACATTAATCTCAAATGCTTTGCACGGAAAAACAGCCCAAGCCAAGGAACCGAAGAGGCAACTGCGGGAGCCAAGGAGGCCGCACGGTTCCAAGGAGGCCTCACGATTCCAAGGAGTTACGGTCATGGAAAGGAGCCCAGGCACGGAAAACCAGCAGCCGGCCGGAATCCAAGGGGGAAAATGCACAAAATACTAGAGGCCATAGAGGAAGCCAAGGAGCCACCTCATGGGAAAAGTAAATCTTGGAATTCCAAAGGCCGGTTTGGAATTCCAAGAGACAAACATGATTGCAAACATAAAAAGCATAAAAAAGAACATTTAATATAAGATAACTATGAGCTAAAATCATAGCTAATAATGAGCTAACCCTTAGTTCAATAAGTGAACTAAAGATCAGCTCATAAATGAGCTAAAATTTCAGCTCAATTTTGATTGAGCTAGTAGACTCAAGGGAAGTAAAAAATCTAATTATTTTTGACATGAGTTGACCCCTCATTTGTCTACATCAAATAGTCAGCAAGGTCATCTCATCTAGGCAAAGATAAGAATGCAAAGGATTTAGAGCAGGGAAAAAGTTGTCTGAAGAAGAGAGCAATCATTTGTGAGGGAGAAAGCTTGCATGGCTAAACCTCTACGCTGCCCACTAAGAGTAATAGGCATTATGAATGCATTCAAGCATGCAACAATGCATGTGAGGACAAAGTGCGTGAGTTTGCGTGGAAGCGCGTATGAGTTCAAGTCGGTTTGAACTATTCAACCTCGATTTAATTTAAATTAAATAGAGACGAGTTAAATTGGATTAATCGAAGCCTCCAAACCTAAATCAGACTCGAGTTGAGTCGAATTGGTTTGATGTTGTTCAGTTAAACCTATTTGATTGAAATTGAATTGGTGTTGATTAATTTGAGCTCGTCTGGATTCAATTTAAAGGATCAACGAGGTTGATTGCAGGTTTTGGTCTAAAAACGAGGTCAACAACACAAAGCAGATGATATGGTTGGTGGCTGGGGCATCGTGGCAAGGGCGCGGGCGCCGTGCAAAGTGCGACGGAGCAAGGCAAGAATGTGACCTGTCAAAGAGGCGGATAACAGAATGGTATTCAATTGCAGGAAACAAGCCTCATATATGTATACTTGGACCACGCTTATTATGGAAAAGAATGTCCTTTTCTTTTTTCCAAGGTGATGGCATGAATGGTAAGATCTTGAGACGGGAAAAAGTTTCTTTATAATATGATATTATAGCTTTGGTCATTGTTTTAAGCATAATTAGTTTTTTGTTGGAATTTTTGAGTAAGAAGAACATTGAACTGCATCGTGTTATACCCAAGAATATGCTTTTCTAGATGTGGTTAGCGTGAAATATGGATATCCGCCGCTGAAATGAGTGAAATGAAGCTCAAAAAAATCTGTAACATACAATAAATGATCTTCAGAAGCTAATGGAATAGTCCATTAAGTAATGTAATCTCCTAAAGGTGATGTACCATAAAAATGGATAATCATGTTTAAATTTTTGAGGAATTGCCCTGAATGAAAATTAAAAAGCATTGTCTAATGCATCTTACATTTATGCATCCGATAATCATGAAAATAAAGTGAATTGTTAAGCTTGTAAGCTGATAGTCAGCACTACAGATTTCCAGTTCTTTTTTCCATTCAGTTACTAATAATACTTTTTTATTTTCTAGGGGAAGGCAAGTTCGATGGTGGCTGTTGCCTTATGTCCAAAACCGGGATGGAAGGTCTGTTAGTCATAGTTGTGATATTTCTTCTTCCTTTTTTGCCAAGTTCCCCATGTTGATAATTTGATGTTATGTAGCCTACAGTATAATCAACCGTCATGCTTAAACTTCCTTTTTGTTCCCATGTTCCCAAAGATGTGTTATGTAACCTACATGATACTTTGCTCGACATCTGGATGCAGCTAGAGTATATGCAATGTTATTCATCAATTAACTTTATTTACAAACCATGCTTAGGATGTCACTGAAATTTTACTCAAGTGTTATTAATAATCTAAAACGGATTCTGTTATTTGCTTATTTTAGTTGTTTGTTGCGGCATTTTAATATCTTTAACAACTTTTTTGCTGCTTGTCTAGGTTCTTGATGCTTGTGCTGCTCCAGGCAACAAAACTTCTCACCTTGCTGCACTCATGAAAGGAAAGGGAAAAATTATAGCTTGTGAAATTAACAAGAAAAGGCTCGTACACTTGGATGATACTATCAGACGGTCAGGGGCACATAGTATCCGTCATATTTTCCCATGATATGAACTGGCTATTCTATATTCCACTAGACTGGTACCCTGCCATTGAATATTTTTTACATACTTGAGTTTGACTGGCTATGATTGTTGTCGGGATAGCATTGCACCACAAAACAACTATACTTTTATGTTGGCATTTGCTAACGAAATTCAATGACATGATTTCATTGCGCTAATTCAATGGAACAACTTGAAAAGTTTATAGCTTTGGGAGACTTGCGAGTGATGATCTATTTATAGCATTTCATCCTTTTAGATCCCTATCCCGGCAAACTCATTAACTTCTCACTAATTTGATTATGTGCGATTCACTACAGTATGTAAAGGAAGGATACTCATAGTGCTCTAACCTATGAAAGAATTTAGCTATCCCTAGTGATAATATTTACACTGGATTTATCATGATAAGACAATATATGCATTAGTACTGTTGCTTGAATCAATCTTCTACTTTCTACTGTGACTTGATTTTGCTGAACTTGGTAGGAGTAAACTATGCAACTGGTCTGAGATATCAGGCGACGAGTGCCTCCCCAAGTATTTTTGTCGTGTTCTTTGACTAGTTGGATAGTTGTGTGTTCTACATAGGCAGGAAAGATGCTTACCTGTATAAAACAAATGCTTGCATCGCGTGTTGTGAAGAAAGCATTAGTAAATGAGCCCTAAGTAGGTCTATGAAGAGCTTGCATCCATCAAATCCGTCAGACTCCAGCAATGTGAACTCTTCATTTATTGTCTTAGTTTGTTTTCTGTTTGCCAATAAAGGGAATGTTTTAAGTATAAGAATTGTCAGAATGAATCTAAGGGAAAAGGCTTTGATGTTGTCGATTCTTATGATATTTTTCATGATAATGGTATGCGCCTAAGATTTACACATCAAGATTAATTAAATTTTATAATAGCGAGTCAATGCAGTTACGGTAATTTACATCTTTCAGACTGACTGACTATTTCTTTGAATTCCTTGTATGCAAATGCCTGTTTAAGTATATTGTAAGACTTAACTTGGTTTGCAGATGTAGAAATTATACATTGTGATTTTTTGGATATTAATGCCAGTGACCGCTCATTTTCAAAGGTATTGGGTCGTTCCTCAGCTTGGCTTAATTGCAATCTTTTATGTTATTTCAACAAATATTTATGTCATTGCTACAAAATGGTTGAAAATTCTAGGGACTTTCATTTGCGTTTCATTGTTTGATACTTTCATTTTCAATGAACTTTTCTTTGCATTTTTTATGCATCATGACGTAAAATAATTGTAAGTTCTTTAACTATCTTTGTCCTATGCTTATTACAACTATGCTGAAGTAATTGATGGAAATCTTTATGAAGTTTTCTCTACAGTTGTGCATTGTATGAGGGCAAAATGGGTAACATAAAATAACATTTATCTTATGTCATATATGTCAATATTAAATTGATGTTTTATTCTTGCAATCATCATCTTCATCTTTGGCATCATTAGCTTTAGCCAAACTTTTTGGGTCAGCTTATGAGTCCTTCACTCATTCTTGTTAAGTGTTACATGAGTAACTCTGTATTATATTTTATTCTGTACAATTTCTAGTAATTTTAGTTTTTTCTCTCCCTTTTATAACTTTTCACAAAATGTTTTCTCTTATCTTATTTTGTGTTTTTCTTCCATCTTGCATACATGCCTATCAATCTAAAACTAGTTTCTACTACTTTATATCCAATAACTATTATGCCCACTCTATCTCTAAAATAACATTTTCTCACTCTATGCCTCTCTTTTATCACATTCTTTTGTAACAACACTCAGCTTGGCTACTAGTATTTTTTTTTCTAGTCAGTTTAATTTTTTTTTTTCCATTGTGTATCCCTAAGATACTTTTTCAATTTTAACCAATCAACATTAATTATAGAAGTTGTGCCCATCCTCATCCCCATTCTTTTGAATAACAAATCCAAGCTACTTAAACTTGCTATCTATTTATATTTATTGCTAATTATTGATTTCTTGGATGTCCATGAAATTGTACAATGTACTTATTCATTTTTGTACTAATATGAAACTTGTTATATTCTCCGTTTTTCTTACTTTTTACCTACTTCGGAACAGGTATTACTTGTCAAAGCCTTATAATTTGTAGATAGCATGTACTAAGATATCTCATTTTGATTTTTTTTTTTGAGAATCTCTATAACTAATGTAAAAAGATGCAAACTTAATGTTAATCCTTGATTTAACTTCTGATTGAAAAATCTTTTGGTTATTCTATTAGTTAATGGGCAATCAGTGCTCTCTCATCATTATAATTTTATCATCATTCATCATACCAACTATTTTAAGCCAACTAACTGCTCCATCATACACAGTTTTAAGACCTTCAGTGTATCTTTGATACATATTTTCTCCTTAATGCTTTGGTCTTCATCACATTCTATCTGCCCTTAAACGAGTAAGAATTCTTTTGTTATATATTTATTAGATTTTGCATGACAATTTAGGCCTCGAGCAATAGTTATTCTATCTTTTTTAGCTATATGTTGCGTTCCATTTCTTCCTCATTATTTTTTTCAGACCTAATTGGGCTTGACAAACATACCTTCTTTAGTAATTAACTTCATAGTGTCACCTACCCTAACCAACTCTTGCTAACATGTGATCCAAAACTAAGGGAGGTAATGAGAGTCTTTCATAAAGTTATATATTGGACTTCGCAATTAATCTCGAATGCATAATTAGTGGGGTTTATTTATATAAACTGACCTTACAAATCTATCACTAAAATTGCTTTTAGTACTCATTTTTGTTATAATAATTCTAAGCGCGTTATTATCTTAACATTTTTCTATTGGTTTAACATTCCACTTATTTCATTTGATATTTCACTAGCTAGAAATATGCCACCAACATAAAGCACATATCAAGTTACTTAGAACATTTTTTTATAGGCATTTATGTTGAAATAGGAGAATGGTGAAAGCTTGCTTGCTTTATTATATAGTCAAGGGATACTTATCTATATAGTTGTCTAGAATATTTTATAATTCTGTACACCTTTAGAAAGAGCAATAATTATAATTAAAAAAAAAACATTTCTTAAGTGATCCATCAATCCAGGGGACATCAACTTCCTTTCTTGCTGGTTTCCTCAATCTCCTCATTAATTAACGGGATTCATGTTTCTTGATTTGGTTAGGAAGTAATAGAATACCTGTTCTTTCATATAATGACTTACCGATTCCTCCATCAATTCCTGTTGTCTACCCTTATTGTTGTTGTTATTTTTCTTACAGCTATGGTTGTCTGCATCCTATAGCTGGCCACTTGTCATTTATCTAGCCTTCATTTAGCATCCTTCAACACTCCTCAAACAGATTGGTAGAAGTCTATCATTCCTAGTTTGTTAGTATCTTGAAATGCAACATTATATAATTCTTTGGTGAATAAGTTAACGAGATGACTCCTTGCTGGAACATGAGTGAAAATCAACCCATTATATGATTTGTCCTTACCATGAAGCGTTTATCTATCTCCAAGTGTTTTGTTTGGTCATGTTTTATTAGATTGTGGGCAATGCTAATTGTGGACTTATTATCATACTTTATCCTTATATGTCATTTCAATTTAATCTTTATATATTTTAATAAAATTTTAATCATAAAAGTTCATAAATTTGTTGAGCAATTGCTCTGAACTTTGACTCTACTGTTGAACTTGAGACCATTGGTTGTTTTTTTTACTTTTCCATACTACAAGATTTTCTCAAGTATGATATCACGAATTTGATCTTCTATCTACCATTGATCTCACATAATCAACATTAGTATAGCTTTCTAGTTTTAAATTTTCAAGACTTTTATCGAGAATTTCTTTTGCAAGATTAGATTTGAAATGCATGAGGACTTTATAAGCAACATTAATGTGTCATTTGGTTTATATATGAATTGACTTATGAGATATAACATCAATTTAATATGTGGACGATTATAGAATAGATAGATTAGTTTTTCTGCTAAACTTAGATTATCTTTTGTTGATAGATTAGTTTTTCTGCTAAACTTAGATTATCTTTTATTGACTTCGATTCCTTCACATCAATATATAGTTTTTGGCATGGCTTTACTGGAGCTTCACGTGGCTTGTAGGTTATCATGTTTGTTTTTCTAAATAAGTCTGACATATTTTTGATGTGAGATAATGATCAGGACATCAGTCAGAGATTTCGACATGTGTACCATCGATAGAATTGTAGATCGACGGCTACGATTTGGAGCCTTTACTTTTGATGTATTTTATGTTTTGTTTATTTTGCATTTCAGTTTTCCTATTTTACCCCTATGGGTAGCAAATGGTATCTAATTACTTTCCTAAAATATCCCAATGACAATTAGGAAAGTGTCCTTATTTGAATTCAATTAAACTTAGAATTTCAAATACTTTCCAATATTGTTAAATCCCAATTAGGAAGCCTCCCAAATCAAATCAATTCTGAAATATAATTTCAGATTTGATTCCAATTATTATTCAAGTCCTTGGGCCTACATACATTGAACCTAGACACTTAAATCCCCCTCCCCATATGGCCGCCCCCCCTAACCTCCTTTCTCCCTCCAATCTAGCTTTTAATTGCTTATTAACACCTCCCTAAATTTGTTCTAGCCGCCGCCCCTTCCAAGCCCCATATTTGGAATAGTTTTGGATTTCAAAATGGCTTCCCTTTCTCCCATAGAAAACCCGAAATTAAAATTTCAGATTTCTCCTACAACCTTTATTCTTCCTTTCCCTATTCCAACTCCAAAAGGAACCCCATCTTAACCCTAGCCGAAATAGTACTCCTCTCCCCTTCTTCTCCGCTTCTCTCCTACTCTAATCCTTACACATATAAGGATTATTTTCAAGCCGACGTCGCCTCCATGAATGACCGATTAGGAATGCGATCACATATTCATGTATGATGATTAAGGACGAATGAATCTTCTTCGATCCCCTTTCTTTGATTTAAACTTGGATGTTGACGACACCATGGACAATTACGCGGATCACCTTCTTTTCACATTAGTGCCTTCTATCGAAGAACATCTTCCGACCAGGAATTGGCGAATCATCGGACGTCCATCAACTTCTCCTCCTCCGGCTACCTCTCCGGCGAACAATACCGTAGGCATCACTTGTCTCTTAGTGGCGTCTCTAGGGTTGCTGATATTCTATCTCCGCTAAACTCTACTTTTATGAGTGAGAGTGAGGAAACTCAAGGTGAAAACATCTATTTGTTAAATCGCGGATTTTGTTATTCATAGCCATTTGTTTTACTCAACCATTAAAAAAGCGAACAAGGCGTCCGCATTGAGTCGCGCCTCAAGTCGAGGCGGAAGTCATGCGTATCAGGGCTTACGCCTCGAACCATCCAGCGAAGCCTACGATTTTTTCGCACAAGGCGTACGCATTAGAGCGTAACGCCTCGAGGCAGTATGAGGCACCGCCTCGAAATTTTTTCTTCGGTATATATGTAAATACGACGCAGCCGATTCGTGTTTGTGTATTCGCGTATAGGATTAGGGCTTCCTGTGAGAATTGAAAGGCGAACTAGAGGCGAAGCCGTGAGGGAAAGAGACGAA
>NW_021318852.1:4374435-4409610 GCF_001605985.2 Dendrobium catenatum
AAAAAAATTCAAAGGTATTCTTAAATATAATGAATTATTTTTTTATGTTATTATTGTTTCATTCTAGAGCTAACGAAATATTAACTGATATAGGGGATAAAGGAAAAAATATTATAGATGAGGAAGAGTTTGAGGATGACTTTGACATTAATTATGAAGATTCTTCTGAAAAAAATATTATAGATGAGGAAGAGTTTGAGGATGACTTTGACATTAATTATGAAGATTCTTCTGAAGAAAATCAAAGTGATGATGAGCCTGCATTGGGTCTTGATCCTAAAGGGATGTTTTATTTTTAAGTGAGTTTATTTTAAATCTTCTTTTTCAGTAATATAATAATGTTATCTTAGAACAAATCATCAAATTCACAATTAACGTAATATTTTGTTATTTTTTGACATTTTTGTCATTATTCATAATTTTAAATTGCTTTATTTTTATAATTTTTGAGGCTTACGCCTCGATCCGCCTCGAGGCTTACGCCTCGCCTCGCTTAGCCAGAACGCCTCGATTCTCGATTTCGCCTTTTAAAATGTTGGGTTTACTTATTTATTTTATGTTATTTGAAAGTATCCTTCTATTCTAATTTATAACCGCATGCCATTACATAACTTCTAATTGAAAATTCAAGAATCTAACTTGGTGAAACATAAGGTTTATAATTGACAACGCTTTTCAAAATTATTATTAATTTCCAAAAGCAATTCCTGTTTTTCATTTACGTTTCACATCAGATAAATATCCATATTTTTTATTGAGTTATTTTTATGCCAACTATTTAAGTTTGCCAAGTTTTTTTTTATCTCAAATTCAATAGGTTTTTTGCATCATTATCTCACCTATAATAATTATATCATCAAAATATAAAATAGGAATTGATACTTTCCATTTAATTGAGTGTTTCATAAAGATTGTATGGTCTCTTTCGCTTTGGTTATATTCCATTCCACTCATGGCTTTTGTGATTTTTTAAAACCACGCCCTTGGAGATTGTTCTAACACATGTAGTGCCTTTTTAGTTTGCAACTATACATGCCTAATTTCTAAAAGAAAATGTTGAATCCTAGTGGGATCTATAAAAATTTCTTCAACATTATCACGTAAAATGGCATTTTTTATATTATATTGATAATTGAAGCTAGCAACAAAAGAGATAAGTATATAACTCATATTCAAATTAGCAACATGAGTAAATACTTTCTCGTAGTCTAGTCCGTAGGATTGGTTATAAATTTTTTGTTATTAACCTACCTTTGTATCTTTCTAGTAATGTAAAAATCCACTTACATCCCACTATCATTTTTACTTTAGGCAACTAAACTACATCCTGTGTAGTTTATATCTAGGGTATTCATCTCTTCTCTTGCAGCTTTCTCCCAATTCTTGTGTCATAATGCTTCAAATGAGGTTTATGGAGTTTTAATGGTGTAAATGTTTGTAAGGAAGGCTTTATGTGTAATAGAATATGATGTAGAATGGAGGAGGGGGGATTTTAATTTCAGGTTTTGAAATCAGATTAGATTGGGAGGGATTAGCGGTTTTTGAATTTTGAATTTCAAATAGGGAGGGAAAGGAAAATTATTCCTAAATGAGAGATTTGATTGAGGTATTTAGGAGGGGAGTTAATGTGGGGAGAGAGAGAGATAAAAGGAGGGGGGCCGGCGACTTGGTGAGGTGGCATAGGGTTAGGGGGGGGGTGAGTTTAAAGCTTGCCTAATCAATGACCCTTAATTGAGGAAAATGATTTAAATAAAATCCAAATTGAAATCGATTAGGACTTGATTTAAAATCTTTCTTAAAATAGGTTGTTTATTTTATGAAGTATTTCAAAATTCTAAATTGATTGAATAATTAAAATCAATGCTTTCCAAATGAGATTGTGTAGAGAAAGGAAAGTAATGATGGGTGGTTTGAATTTTGGAGGCAAGGGGATTGGGATTGAGTGAGTTCCTAAAATAGGATTGTTTTAATTTTGGAAATTTTTTTTTGAAATTCAAATTTGTTTGAATTTGAATTGAAGGATCTTCCAAATTAGAAAACTCTAAATTAGGAAAACATTAATGGGGTAATTGAATGGGGATCAAGGGGACCGACCATGCAAGGGGGAGCGTTAATGGGGATGATTGGGGGTGGATCAAAGGGCCCAAATCAAATCCTATTTGAAATTCAAATAGGTTTGATTTAAATAATTGTCCTAAAATGAACAAGTTAAATTAGGAAAGAAATTTCAAGTTTCAAATAAAAGAAATCATATTTTAATACTTCTCTTTTGTGATTTGCATCCAATAAGGAAAGCACTTAAAGAGTAATTCGACATTTGGAGGCAAAGGGAGAGGGGTTGATTTGGGGCTGGCGGCTTAGGAGTAGGGTTAGGGGTGGTCGGTGGCTAGGACTAGGGTTTGGGTTTGGGTGGTGGTTGGGAGTAAGGTTAGGGGTTTAATTGATGGCTAGGATTATGGTGGAACTTGGGATCCGACAACTAGGTGGAGGGAGGAGAGGAGGTGCCCAGCGACTTTTGGAAGGGTCAGGGAAAACCGTTTAGGGGAGGAGGGGGTTAGGGCAGCGGCTAGAAGAAAAAAGATGGGGAATTATAGAAGAAGATAAATCACGAGCTCGGACGCTTCCTACGGCGGTGGGTAATGCGTTGCCCTCACCTAGGGACTTCAAACCACGAGCCCGGATGCTTCGTGCGGCTGGTGGATGCCACGCTTCCCTCACATAGGGATCTCACCAAAGTTCTCCCCAAAGAACAAGAGTGCAGAAAGTTTTTTTTATTAATAATACATCATTCTAATACAAGAGCAAGGGACTCTATATATAGGCCTTAAAAGAAACTAAAGACAACTTTGCCCCTTGGGCTTACATAAGACAAGACCTTTAAGTAAGGGTAAAAATTGAAAATGCATAATTAAATAAAAAAATGCAATTAATAAACTTAGATAAAATAGAGGGACCTCGGCCGTCGATCTTCGTCTCTTCCTTTGATTAACGTCCACCGTCGGATGTCCGCATCAGAATAGTTTTCAAATGATTTGTATTGAGCTATAGGATATAATAGGGAAAGTTCAACTATTTTTCGTATAGCAATTGTTTGATGATCAAGTTAATGATAAGAGAGGTAGAAAGGTTACTTGACAATTGACATTTGTTTAGAGTCTTGAACTTGCAAGGGACTTTGGATGGGCGTTATTGGTTTTGTATAGACTTTGAGAGGTTTAGTAACTGGAGTGTTAACCTTAGTAGGATCAAGATCTTATCTTTCTGTATATTAATAGTTGAATAGTTAAGGAAAAAGTATCAAGTTTCTGAGAATATCTTTAATTTGCCTGTTCTCCTTCTGAAGATAAGTCTGGCTAAAGAATAATTGTTTTTCATTGAAAGTGACATCCTTTGATATGAGCAGTTTTTTTGTGGTTGGATGATATCATTTATTATCCTTTTAATTATGTGAATATCTTAAGAAAACACACTTAGGTGCTCTAAGATTTGATTCTCCCCTTTTTTCTTTCTGAATGTGTACATAAGACAATCAAATATTTCAGGAGAAATTTTGTGAAGAATCACGCGTAGGAAAAGATTCAGGAACATAATTTACGGGATTGTTGAAATCAATCACTTTAGAACATATCATATTAATCAAATATTTTGAGATTTGGATAGCTTCTCCCTAATATTCTTTAGAAATCTAATTTTAGAAGAGAAGAGTTCTAGTAACCTCAAGATTTTATTTGTTCTTTTAGTCACTCCATTTTATTGTGGGGATGTTTGAGCATTAAGGTTGACGAAGAATGCTTTCTTTATTGAAGAAGTACGATATATTCCAGTTAAAATAATCCTGAGCATTATCATTTTTGAATTTTTTAATCTTGACATTAAATTGATTTTTTATCATCGTGATAAATTTTGTGAGAATACGATTGCCATTAAATTTTTGTTTGACAAGATAAGCCAATGTCATTTGGGTATTATCATTAATAAATGTTATAAATCCTTTGCCTCCAAAGATATTATGCATTTTGAAGGTCCCTTAAATATCGAATTGGATTAACATGAAGGTATAGATGATCTAGCTTTACTTTTAAGGAAATGATATTTTACTATGTTTAACAATCTCACAAATTTTAGAATAATATTTTTTAATGTCAACATTTTTTTAATGAGAACATAGATTTGAGTATTTTAAAAGATGGATGACCTAATCTATAATAATTATCTCAAATAGTATCTTTATTAGAAATAAACAAAGAAAATAGATGAAAGATTATTATAGCCATTGTTGCTTCGATTAAGAATTGACCCATCATTTTTGTCTTGCCTAGTCATTTTCTAGTTGCTAGGTCAAATAATAATAATAATAATAGTTAGTAAAGAATACCACTCTACAATTTTATCATGGGCTATTTTGTGAATACATAAAAGATTTACATTAAGATGAGGGACATGTATAACATTATTGAGGGCAAGTGATGAATGAATGGGACTATTTCTTTGTCCTGTATCAATGATTGAAGACATGTTGGCTACTTTGATTTTTCTATTGTTAGGATATGGTTAGTAGGTTTGGAAGATATTGCTTGAATTTGTCATATGATCAATGGCACTTGAGTCAATTACTCAAGTATTGGAGGAATTATTTGAGGCATTAAAAACAAAAAAAAAAGGGATGCTTCACCATTTTGAGCTATAGATATGACCCATATAGCTTTTCTAGAGACTTGAGAAGGTTCCTTAGCATGCCAAATTCTTTGAAATGAGCATACCCTTTGATTGAATTTTTTTATACCTACTCGGCCTTGAGGTGTTTCATGGATTTTTCAATAGTTTTTGTGATGTGCCCCTTCTTATTGCGGCAATTGCACCACAAGTTATCTTTTTGGTGGCTTTTTGTACTTCATTTTTGGAAGAATCAGTGAATGTTAGCCCTTCACCTCGATTATCTGTGGTTGCTAGTTTTAAATATTACAAGCCTTCTTCCTTCTTCACCTTGTACTAGGGAGGCTGCTTGATTAAGAGAGGGCATGAGCTGCTTATCAAAGATCTGAATTTGAATTTGATCAAATTCTATGTTAAGACCTACAAGAAACTCAATGATTCTTTCTCTTTCTAGATAATATTTTAGAATTAAAGCATAATATCTCATTTTTAGGGGTGTCAAAATGGGTGTTCGGGTCAAACCTGGAATTGACCCGAACCCGACTGAATTGCAAAACGGGTTAGATATTTGGACCTGAACCCGACCCACTAACTGTTAGGCCATGAGGCACGAGCGAGTGAGTGCAAGGGCACGTGGGCAGGGGGCAAGTAGGCGAGGCAGGGGGCGAGAATGCGAGGACGAGTTGGTGATGGGGGGAGGCTCGCAAGTGGGGGAGCGCGAGCGAGGGTGTGGCCTTGCTGATGCGAGCGCTAGCACGGGTGCAGGCATGGGCGCGGGCGCAAGGCAGCGAGCACGGGAGTAAGGCCACTAGCGCGGGGTGCGAGCAAGCATGACTAGGGGAGAGCTTGACCCAGGTTAGGCTGATTGATTTTGGGTTTTCAGATTGACTCGAACCTCTACCCGAGTTTACAATCAGTCAAAAAATTTTGGGTTCACCCGAACCAGAAATTTTCGGGTCAGGTTTGGGTTGGGTTTTTAGGTCAGATCAAATATTAATACCCCTACTCATTTCATCTTAAGATCTTTTCAGTAATCTAATTCTAACCATAAAACCGTCATTGCATTAGAGTGTTCAATAACATATAGGTTATCATGCTTGGTAGTTGAGAGTTTTGTTTGATCTCATTTATGAGAGTAGTATTCTTGATATTTGAGTATGTTTGTCTCACAACTTTTTAGATTTTATTTGTTGTTGCGAGGAACATATAAGACCTATTGATTTTAGGTAGCGTGGAATTTCATATCATGATATGATCATGAAATTTCCTTCATTCCACAGTGTAAACATTGGATCTCTAAGATCTAAGGGAAGGATCAATTAAGTGGAGTTTTCCTTTACCTCTCAGAAATTCATTATGATCTGAGAGCACTTTAGATAGAATTCTTCCATCCCTTGATGTGAGGTTTGTAACTCTTAGAGTTCTCTTTTGATTGTATTCGTATAGTTATGATCTTTCATTGTAGTGTTACGACTGTAGGCAAAGGAAGGCTGGACCAGCCTGCCCAATTGGCGGTGGAGGGGGCAGAACCTGAAACCAAATCCAGGGAGATTTCGGCCTCTCTTTTGGGGTCCAACAAAGTAATAAATCATTATGTTAGGAGAGTAATTAAGGAGGGAATTAAGGAGGGAAAGATCTCCTATTTGAATTCAAATAAGATAGGGAAACTAATAAGTAAAGAATGTTGATTTGGGGGCTGAATTGGAGGAGATTAATTTGGAGGTATTTCCTGATTGAAGTGAGCTGATTTGGGGGCTGATTTGAGAGGGAATTGGAGGATGTTTGTTTTGGAATTTATTGTTTATTGTTTGCTATAAGTAGTAGGGTTCATGTTATATTTTGTATGGAGAATTTGTTTGGAGAGTGCTGTAATTTTCTTTTTGTGAGGGATCTTAACGGCGTCTAGGGTCTGGGAAAGAAGGTGCTCCTCTCAAAAGAGGGCCATTGTATTTTGCTTTGTTCGTATTTGGTTTTCTATCAATATAAATATACTTTTGTATTGAGTCTCTTGGAGTTTTTTGATGTTTTTGACACCAAGGCACATCAAATTGGTATCTTAGCGAGGTTTTTGGAGAGATGACAACAAAGAAAGTAGATGCATTGAAATTCAAAATAGAGCAATTCAAATCCGACATGGAGGAGAAGTTTTTAATTGTGGAGAATTAGATGGAGAACCAATTTGTAGGGATAGAAAAGATGTTAAGGAAACTCATGAAGATGCAATCCAAAACTCCATCGGTGGTTTCAATTACTAACCATAACCAAGATTTGATTGGGATTCCCTTGGCGAATCTAAAAGATATCAGTGGAAGGGGTTCAACGAGGAGAGTTTCATTCATCAAGAATCTCCTTTTTTTCCATCGAGAGTCTCCTACTTGGACTCCAATAAAGGGTGGATCAAGGTTTCCAGAAGAGGAGATATCAAGGAGGGAATTGTGCGGTGGAGGTGATGGGGTGACCGATCATTATTGGAGACATTTTGATCAAGGGGAGTGGCGACAAGAGATGAAGGGGATCAAGCTGAACCATGGGATCGTGTTATATAAAAACTGATGGAAGAAAGGTGGGAGTCCCACCTTTGATACAGGGGGAAACATGGAGGAATCACGACAACCACTACACTGGAGGAGGAAGAAGCTTTGGGGGTGGTTTCGATTCTAGGATTAGGAAGTTGAGGATGCTGGATGTACGGAGGAAATATGTATTTCATGGTGAATGGTTTGAATGAGAAGGAGAAATTTATGACTACAGGGCTATGTTTGGAGGAGAAAGCTCTAGCTTGATTCCAGTGGACGATAATATAGCCACTAACTTAGCAGCTGAAGACCATGAACAGTATCTCATCCTTTCACCTTGAGGACAATGTGCGTCTTTGGGGGGAAAGTATTGTTACGGCTGCAAGCAAAGGGAGGCTAGACTGGCCGGCCCAACAAGTGTTGGAGGGTGTGGAACCTGAAACCAAATCCAGGGAGATTTCATCCTCTCTTGTGGGGCCCAAAAATGCAATAACTCATTATGTTAGGAGAGTAATTAAGGAGGAAATTAAGGAGGTAAAGATCTCTGATTTGAATTCAAATGGGAGAAGGAAATTAGTAAGGAAAGAAGGCTTATTTGGGGGCTAAATTTGAGGAGATTAATTTGGAGATATTTTCTAATTGAAGAGAGCTGATTTTGGGGGCTGATTTATGGGCTAATTTGAGAGGGAATTGGGGGAGCACTATTTTGGAATTTATTGTTTATTATTTGTTAGAAGTAGTAGGGTTTATGTTAAGTTTTGTATGGAGAATTTGATTTAAGATTGCTGTAGTTTTCTTTTTGTGAGGGATCCTAGCGGCATTTAGGGTTTGCGAAAGAAGGTCCTCCTCTCGAAAGAGGGCCATTGTATTTTGCTTTGTTCGTACTTGGTTTTATATCAATATAAGTCTATTTTTGTGTTGAATCTCTTAGAGTTTGTTACTGTTTTTGATACCAAGATGCATCAGATAAATGATTCAAGGGAGAAATTACAACTTTCATACATGGAAAAAAGTAAGGAATTTAGTTTGAAAATAATGTTGGAAACTAGGACCCTAAACTTGAGCTTGGATACCATGTGGAAGATAGGAGAATGGCAAATGCTTGCTTGCTTTATTATATATTCAAGGGCTATCTATTGATAGAGTTGCCAAAAAAATTTTAGGAAGCTATATCCCTTAAGAAAGAGTAATAATTACAATAGATAAAAAATATTTCCCAAGTTATCCTTGAATCCTCAGAACATCAATTTTTTTAGATTTCCTTCATCTCCCCATTGATTCGTGGGATACATTGTTCCTTGATTTGGTCAGGCAGTATTTAGTAGCTGTTCTTTCTTATAAAGATTTCATGTGAGTTCTTGCTATTTTTTTTTTCATTGATTGTTGTCCACTTGCAATTATAGTTGTGTCTGTCGACCTCTTGTAGCTAGCCACTTTCCATTTATAGATCCATCATCTGGCATCCTCCAACAATTTCTATAATCAATATAGAAGAAATCGACTTAATGTTAATCTTTGATCTAATTCTATCACAATCAGAAACTCGTTTTGCTGCTTCATAATAATTTATAATACTAATTAACTCTCCAACATAGGTGTCCTTAATTCCTTCAACATACCTTTGGACATATTCCTCTTTCCTGGAATGCGCTAAATCAATTGTCATAGCATTCAGTCATATGCCTTTTCAAGGGTAATAAAAAGCATGCTGAAATTCCTTATTTCTCTACTCTTTATTTTTCTATTAATTGTTTTAAAACAAAGGTAGCTTTCATTGTGGATATTCTTAGCACTCAAATTGGCATAAATTTTTTGAGTCTCTTTTCCGTTACTATTTCCATAAAACTATTGTATGAATCATGAATTTTATACCTTATGATAAACCTAGAACAATTCTTATATTCTTGAATATTGTTATGAAAATGTTTTACCTCCAAACCCCTAAATATATTCTTAACTTTTCAACTCCTAGTATGTATCTCACATGGACCTAATTTTACCTTTATCATCTTTTTCAAAGTTAACTTCATACTTTTTTTTGGATCAATTTATCATATAGCTCATTATTTATTTTTAATTTTTTTTTCTAAATTAATTTTTTTAAAATTCCCTTTTAATATTTCCCCAATAACATTTTCATCTTTTATTTATGTCTTCATCTTAAACACTGTTGTTGCCAGGTCCCAAGTCTTAGATGGAAAAACTGGAGGGTTGCGTTAGTTAGTCGACAGTTAGTGTAAAATTTGTGGAATAATCATGACATGAATCCTATAAAAAAATTGTGTTAATACTAGGATGTCCACTGGAAGCGACACGCTGTATGGCTTGAATACAGTGACAAGTGTGCAAGGGCCGCTGCATCGGTGCCCGGGTGTAGTGTTAAATAGGCTAGGGTTCTCACATCAAGGACGGATGTGGGCAAGAAAGCTTGTCCATGAAACTAAAATTATGATAGAAACTTGGAATATAGGCTCCCTTGCAAGAAAATTAATGGAATTAATAGATATTATGATTCATAGGAAGATAAATATTATATGCATTCATGAAACTAAATGGGTTGGAGAGAAGGCTAAGGACGTTGATAGTTTAGAATATAAAATATGGTATTCGAGTATGAGTCGTACTAGAAATGGTGTATGTGTGATTATAGATAAAAGTTTGTAGGATAATATTATAAAAATTAATAGAATTGGAGATAGAATTATAGTTTTAAAGATTATATATTGTTGATGCTAAGATTGTTACTATTATAAGTGTTTATGCTCCTCAAGTAGGTTTAAATATGGGTTCAAAATTAAAATTTTGTAATGACTTAGAAAAATTAATACAAAATATACATCTTGAAGAAAGAGTTTTTATTGGAGAAGATTTAAATGGACATGTTGATAGAGAGGTAGATGATTTTAAAGGCATTCATGGTGGCTATGGGTTTGGAATGACAAATGAAGTTGGTAAGACCATATTAGATTTTTTTTTAGTTTATGATTTCTTAATAGGTAATACTTTATTTAAGAAATGAACATCTTATCACTTATAAAAATGGATATAGTAAAATGCAGATTGGTTATTTTCTTATAAGAAAATTAGATTGTTTAGATTACAAAGATTGTAAAGGTATTATGAGTGAAAATTTATGTACTCAATATTAATTATTAGTTTTTGACTTTAAGATAAAGGGGAAGATAAAAAAATAAAGTAAAACAGTTTTCAAATATTAGATGGAGGCATTTAAAGAATATTAACAAAGTATTTTTGAGAGTAAGATCTTAGATTTTAAGATTTTGTCTATGCATGAGGATGCAAATGTTATGTGGAAAAAAGTTGCTAGTGATATTAAGAATATTATAAAAGATATGCTTGGAGTTTCAAAGGAAAAAACTCTTAATAATAAAAATAGTTGGTGGTGGAATCCAAATGTGCAAGAAAAAAAAAATTAAGAAGATTTATTAAAAAAATTAGTTTAGATGTAAAAATTCTGATAATTGGGGAAGCTATAAAGAGGCTTGTAAGGAATCTAAGAAAGCTATTTGCGATGCAAAGAACTTAGCATTTAATGATTTATATAATAGATTAGATACTAAGGACGGAGAAAGATATATGTATAAGCTAGTCAAACAAAGGGATAGTAGTAGTAATGATTTAGTTCAAGTGAAGTGTATTAAGGATGAATATAAAGAAGTACTTTTCTTAGAAGATGATATTCAACAAAGGTGGATGAAATATTTTGCTAAATTTTTTAATGAAGAATGTGAAAATACAATTTACTTTAGTGACTTTAGCACCCTAAATGAAAATAATTTTTTTTCTTTTATTGGCGTATTAGTAAAATCAAAATTAGAGAGGTTTTAAAGAAAATGAAGTGTGGAAAAGCTGTTGGACCTGATGATATTCCAATAGAGATGTGTAAATGCTTAGGAGATGTGGAAATGCTTGGCTTACTAAACGTTTTAATAATGTTTTGAAGACTAAAAAGATGTTAGATGACTGGAGAATGAGTGTGTTAATTCCTATTTTTAAGAATAAATGTGATGCATAGGAGTGTGCGAATTATAGAGGAATTAAGTTAATGTGTCATACTTTAAAACTATGGGAGTGAGTTATAGAGTGTAGGTTGCGGCGTTATACTAATGTTTCTTAAAATCAATATGGATTCATACCGGGTAGGTCTATTATAGAAACCATACATTTATTGAGAGGTTTGATGAAGAAATATAGAGAGAATAAGGAGATCTACATATAATATTCATTGATTCAGAGAAAGCATATGATAAAGTTCCAAGAGAAGTGCTATGGAGAATTCTTGAAAAGAAAGGAGTAAATAATGATTATATTCAAATCATTAAAGATATGTATGCAGGAGCTATTACTTGTGTTCAAACACAAGGTTGCTTGACCAAGTATTTTCCTATTTCGGTTGGATTACATCAAGGATCAGCCTTAAGTCCATACATTTTTGCTTTAGTTATGGATGTTCTCACTAGACATTTGCAAGAGGATGTACCTTGGTTTATGCTTTTTGCTGATGAAATTTTTCTTGTTGATAAGACTAGAGAGGGAGTTGAAGGTAAACTTGAATTATGGAGGTCAATCTTAGAGTCGAAAGGTTTTTGCTTGAGTAGATCTAAAATTGAATATATGGAGTGTAATTTTAGTAGCAATAGACCTAGTGAGAGGATTGTGACTTTGGGCGATCAAGTTATTAATAAGAGCACGTTTTTTATATCTTGGATCTATTGTTCACAGTGACGGTGGAATAGATAATGGATATTATCAGCAGAAGTCATGTTGGATGGTTGAAGTGGAGGAATACATCTGTCTTGTTGTGCGATAGAAAAGTACCCCCTCAAATTTAATGGAAAATTCTATAAGATGGTGGTGAGACCTGCAATGCGCAAATCGGCCTGGACGATGCCTCGATCGGCCTGGACGATGCCTACAGAAAAACACCTGGAACAAATCTGGGCAAATTCTGGAGCAAATCTCAACTGATCGTCCCTCCAGGACGATCCCAGATCGTCCTGGACGATCCTGGAGCAGATTTTGATATTACAGGATGAGTGACTTTACCCTTAGAGATAGGATACGAAATGTGCATATACGTGAAAAGGTTGGAGTAGCTCTAATGGATGATAAGATTAGAGAGAGTCACCTTAGATGGTTTGGTCACATTAAACGGAGGCCTTTCGACGACCCGATTAGAAAAGTTGAGATTTTAGATTTGACTTATGTTAAGAAAGGTAGAGGTAGAGCTAAAAAGTCTTGGTTAGAAAATATTAGAAATGATCTTTCTTTATTAGGTTTAAATGCAAATTTAACTTTTAACAGGACATAATTGCGAAAATGGATTCATGTAGCCGACCCCACGCAGTGGGATAAAGGCTTGATGTTTTTGTTGTTGTATTTATGTCTTCATCTTAGTTAAGATCTTATTTTCTTTATTTTTTAATGCATCTAATTTGATTAGACTCTAAATTTCTATACCTTGCCTAACATATTGGTTACGTACCTTAACCATAAAGGCATATATATATTTTTTTTTTATAAAGAGAGAGACGGGCCAAATCCCTTCCTTGATGAGGAATGCCTTGACTAGCTAAGCATGGTTGCCCTTTTGTTATTCTATTCTTTTTATATTTCTTCTTGAAACTTTTTGTGTTGCCATCTAAGTCACTTGCTTGTAACCTTTTTTGTGCCCGCTTTTATAGCTTCTTGTATTGCCTCATTAATCTACTTGATATTTGTGTTGCATAGTTTTGAATGTTCCCTTTGGTGTTAGTTTTTGTAATGTGTTTGGGATATAACTGGATTAATGTGTTTGCATTATCCCATTGTTTCTTAACATAATTAATGCAAATAATTTGCTAATTCAACGTAGCCATCTATTTATTATGGAGTAAAATCTCAAAATAGTCTCATGATTATTAATAAATGTCCAAATTAGTTCTAGACTTTTATAATAACCCAATATAGTCACTTGACTATTAGAAAATGTCCCAATTTGATTTATATGTTAAAAGTAACAGTTGAAATTAACCTCTAAGTTAAATATGTGGGCATTTTGGGTATAGGGTTTATGTAAGATTATATTATTATTTTTATATATTTTATCATTTGTCATATTAAAAATAAATACAAAAATCATAATAGAAATTAACCAACTAAATAACAAGAATGAATAATTAATAATTGTGGATAACTTTTATTATGATTTTTTTTTTAACTTTTTTAATATGATAAATGATAAAATATATAAAAATAATAATATAATCTCACACATACCCTAATATCCAAAATATCATATTTAACGATTAGGTTTAACTATAACTGTTTCTTTTGGCAATGAGATCAAATTGAGATATTTCTACTAGTCGTGGGACTATATTGGGTCATTATAAAAGTCAGATGCTAAATTGAGCATTTACTAATAGTGTGGGACTATTTTAAATTTTTACTCATTTATAATTTAACCTAAATTGTTTGAGTATCTTCTGGATCATTCTCATAACAATTGAGTTACGTTTTGGGATGTGACTAGGTGATATTCTAGCTAACCGTTTCTCATTTACCGTCGTAAGTTAGGTAGATCTTGGTGCATCTTTTTTTTGGAACTCCCAAGCACTAGCAAAAGTTGAACTGGGATTATTTTATGAATTCTTGACATAGATTTCGTAATCTTCTATCAACATAACATAATCTCCTTGCATATAATTACCTGGCTACATCCGTAAATCTATATATGGAGCTGAGATTTTAGTGGAACTAGATAAACTTCTTAAACAGTTATATAATTTGACTAATGTGGATAGGATTAGTAGATGATAGGGGATGCTTTTTTAAAGTTATATAATATGTGTGAACTGGCATTAGAGTATGATTATTCTGCTGAACTCATTTAAAAGAACAAAACGTTGGTTACATATGTAATTTAAAGCAACAGTAAAATATGTGAAGATTTCATTTTTACTGAGCCAGCACAACTTGCATTCTGTGAACATGCTTCAACATTCATCCGTGCAGGTCCGCGCCATTCTGTTGGATCCTTCCTGCTCTGGATCTGGAACCTCTGCTGAAAGATTAGATCATCTACTCCCATCATATTCAACAGGTTGAAGTCACTATCCATTTTCATGTTTCATCTTAGCAATTTCTATTTGTTTTTCACTTGCTTGTCTTTGTCGTGTGGCGTGCATGCTGTCATGCCTCTGTTTAGCTTATCAGCCTAGGTTTTCCACTATTTAGGATGAATTACAGGTTTACCTGGCATACATGACCATTGCTAGCACAATTTTATGTATTAGGATTGCGATCTCCTTAGATGCTGCCAATGCTTGATCTCATATTAAGGCTTCGTTTGGGACGGCTTTCTTACTGCTTCTTAAAGCAGCTTTCTAGTTTAAAAATAAAAAATTTTAAACTAGAAAGCTGCTTTAAGAAGCAATAAAAAAGCCGTCCCAAACAAAGCCTTAGTTGGCACGGATTTTGTGAACAGGGTTTGATCCATTAGATTGTTGGTTAAGGTTAATTTTTATTCCAAGTCTATCAGAACATGAAGCATATAATCACATCCAAGCGTAAAATTGTGATAAAAAAACTATTGATTGCACTTTCACGAGAATAAAAGTTTATGTTGTTCATTATCAAAGCAGTGGACTTAGTTATTGTTCGAAGCTTACACATGTGCATGTGATTATATTACATATTCGTCTACTTGTCTCCTTCTGGATTGTAAAATCACCCTTAATCATTTGAAGCTGTAATTGGCAAATTTATGGATATACACTTATTATTTATACTGCTATTAAAAAGGCCTTTGACACCACGTAAAAATCATTACCATTCATTCATTTTAGACCTTAAAAAATTTAATCATGTATTTATAACTAAAATAAATGAATTGGCCACAATTTTCTGTAAAGATAAGTAATGGCACGTATTTTTTTATTTTTCGTACAGAATCTCTGAATATTTCAGTTAACTAAGAATTTACTAGAACTTTAAGTTTAAAATAAAAGGAAACATTTACATTTTAAGATATGTTTAATTTGAATAATTTAGAATTATTTAATGCTCGATTTATAATTTTTAAATACCTTATTTCTTTGATAAGTTTAAAATTAAGAAAGTTTTGATGTTTTAAATAACTAATATAATTAATTTTTAATTTGTTTAATTTCAATGATTTAGACTGATGTCATATTTTATTTACAATTTCTGTAATTTAAGGCATGTTTTAAATTTTTAATAATAAAAAAATTTGTATTATATATATATATATATATATATATATATATATATCTTACTAGAATTCCTAAATTTTAAACAAAATAATATTTTTTTATAAATTAATAAAAATATATATAATTCTGTACGGAATTTTTTAATTTGCCATCTTGTAATGTTTCTGTTATACTAATAACGGTTGATTTGCAGCAATACATATGTTATTTTTATTGCTCAATATTCTAATTTAATATAAATGAGTTCTGTCATGCATAGAATCTCTTAGTGACCATCGATTTACTCATTTTTTAATATCATTCTAATAAATGTTTGTTGGTTTTAATAATTTGGATTTTTTTTGCTGTTTAATATCTCAATTTAATAAAAATGAACCCCTTTTCATTTCTAATGTAATTTAAGCGTTTCTTTTAAAACAATCCTTTCTAATGAATTAGTGTTCATTTTATATCAATCAAGATTCTCTATTTAATAAATATAATATATAATTTAACACAACATTCAACTTATAATAAGATTTAATATTTAAAATTAAAATATTGATCACATCCAGTTTGGGTACGGGAACTCTGCTAGTTATGGTTAAAAAAACGCTATCCTCTTATTATTTGTTTGCGCTGCCGAGACTGGCTATCTCTTGTTCTAATTTAAGTAATCTCACATCATGAATGATTGGTTTTAGTTGATTTAATTTCTTGACTAAATCGTTGCCTTTGAAATGAAATTCAGCTATATGGTTAGTTCAGAAGTTAATTTGAATTTGATGAATGCGAAAATTCTAGTACATTGACAAATATTGTTGATTAGCATGATAGTATTGGACATTCATTAAAATTATGGGAGAGTAATTGAGCATAGGTTACTATGTGATGCTAATGTTTTTTAAAATCAATTTGGATTCATGCTGGGTAGGTTACTATGGAAGCTATACATTTATTGAAAGGTTTGATGGAGAAGTATAGAGAGAATAATAATGATCTAGATATGATATTTCTTTATTTAGAGAAAGCATATTGGAAAGTTTTAAGAGAAGTGCACTAGAGAATTCTAGAAAAGAAAAGAGTTAATAATGCTTATATTTAAGTCATTAAAGATATGTATGTAGGAGATATTACTTGTGTTCAAACACAGTGGTTTGACCAAGTTTTTTTCTATTTCAGTTGGATTACATCAAGGATCAATTTTAAGTCCATATCTTTTTGCTTTAGTCATGGATGCTCTTACTGGAAATTTGCAAGAGGATGTATCCTAGTGTATGCTTTTTGCTAATGGTATTCTTTTTGTTGATAAGATTAGAGAGGGAGTTGAAGGAGAACTTGAATTATATAGGTCAATCTTAGAGTCTAAAGGTTTTCGTTTGAGTAGATCTAAAACCGAATACATGGAGTGTAATTTTAGTAGAAATAGATCTAGTGGGAGAATTTTTACTTTGGACGATCAAGTCATTAAAGAGAGTACACATTTTAGATATCTCGGGTCTATTGTTCAAAGTGATGGTGAAATAGAATAGTATATTATTAATAGAATTTTAGTTGGATGATTGAAGTGGAGGAATGGGTCAGGCTTATTGTGTGATAGAAAAGTACCTCCCAAACTTAAGAGAAAATTCGTTAAGATAGTGGTGAGACCTACAATGCTTTATGTCGTAGAATATTGGCTATTAAAAAATAAGCTTAAAATTAAGTTAACTGTTGCAGAGATGAGATATTCATGTGGATAAATATATTTACTTTTAGAGATAGAATGTGAAAGGAGTATGTACGTGAAAAGGTTGGAGTAGCCTCAGTGATAGATATGATTAGAGTGTGTCACTTTAGAGATTGTTTGGTCACATAAAATGTCGGCCTTCTGATGACCCGGTCAGAAGAGTAGGTGTATTAGGTTTGGTTTATGTTAAGAAAGGTAGATGTAGGCCTAAAAAGATTTTGTTATAAAGTGTTAAAAATGACCTTCTTTAATTAGATTTAAATGAGAATTGACTCTTGATAGGACACAATGGAGAAAAATGTTTCATGTACTCGACCGCACGTAATGGAATAAAAGCTCGATGTTGTGTTGTTGTTGTTGTAGTTGTTGTAGTATAATAGTATTAGACATGTAGTGATATGGACAAAAGGAATCTGATGTGAAACATATATTAGATGCATGAATTGTTTGGGATTAATAAGTATTGACAAGCTTACCAATTATAAAATTAACATTTCACAAGAGCTGGTTTTAAGACTTTCTTAGTTGGTGATTAGACAATACATGTGGTTACAAATAGAGTAGGAGAATACACTAAATACCTATTTGCAACTAACAGAATTCCCACAATTAACAACTAAAACAGTCACAATGAAATTCTTTCACTCACACTCTTTGAGAATTTCAGCGGGAGAAAACTTGACACAATATTAATGATGTTACTAAGAAGCAAGCACTTAAAGTTTTGTTCAAGGGTTACCCGGGAAAGAGGTGACAAGTGGACGGTGGGAGAGTTGCCACTAAACGGGAAGACATCACTGATCAATGGCGGTTGCAAGGGGGAAGAGAACCTGATCAACTTATTCCTCGATAGTATGGTCGTTCCCAAAGTCGATGTCGAAGAAAGGAGAATAAAACACATCCACTAGGCCTTGATCATAAAAAATGAATCCATGATTCAAATTGGGACCAGCCATTCATGGAGGAAGGGAAAAATGGATGGCTACTTGGAGGTAAATAAGTGTGTAGGAGTGGGCAATGGCTTTGGGAATTAATGGAGAGTAGAGTGGACAACAATAGGGGAGATTAATGGGGGTTGGGAAGGGGAGAAGGCAGCTATGGTATTGGGAAAGGCTTTAATTAAGTGGAGTTAATGAGGATTGAGAAGAGGAAAAGGTGGCAACTAGGGAATAGGAAAGACTTTAATTAAATGAAGTTAATGAGGGTTGGGAAGGGGAAAAGGCAGCAACTATGGGAATGAGAAAAGCTTTAATTAATTGGAGTTAATAATTGGGGAGGGGAAAAGGTGGAGGGAATACCAAGAGGCAAGGGGGAAGGTTGGCTGGCCAAGGGAAAGCAGCAAGGAGTTTGGCTGGCTGTTCGGAAGAGGGAGGCAGGCTCGGTTGGCTGTGGAGGGGAAGGAAAGGAGTCAGCCCTCTTTTTGAAGGGTGGGAAGGCTCGGTGGTTGCTTGGGAATGATTGGAATATTCGGTTGGCTGTTTTGAAGGTTGGAGTGCTTGGTGGGCTGTTTGGAAGGAGGATGGGGGTGAGAGAGGAGATAGGATAAAGCTAAGAACATTGCCACGACAATGGTTGTTGGGTGTTTCTTTGCCATACTCCTAGGAACTTCACTCTTCTCTCAAGAAGACTTAAACACACACATAACTCAGAAAAAATTGAAGTCTCATTCATCATAATCATCATATCCATAGAATAGCCCAGGGCCTCAATATATAGGCCTCAAAACAAGAAGACTCAAAAGACTAAAAAGCCCCTTAGGCTACAACACACAAATAATTCAACATAAGAGTAAAATGGGAAAGTCTCTCAACATAACATGAAATAAGAAAATGAAATACATGAAATAAATCATAAATAAAGGCTCCTGTGATAGACGTGCCAAGATTTCCTATTGATGTCCTCATCAGAATCTATTTAATCTTCTATTTTCTTCATTTCTTGAAACTTCAACTTCAAGCATTTAATACTCAGGAAAATTATGTGCTAATAAGTATTAATATGTGCTCACTGTTTGATGGTCATCCCTGCTTTTAAGGATTTCTCTTTCATTTGACACTGTCATCCTTGGATGTGATAGATCATCAAGATGAGGCTGCCGCCAATGGTCCCCGGGTGAGGAAGCTTGCAGCTTTTCAAAAGAAGGCTCTTGCTCATGCATTATCCTGTATGTTCCCAAAAGGCCCATGCTGAACTTTATTTCTATGAATCTTGTGGTTATTTTATAGATATTGCCTGGAAACTTGTTATTAATTTATTTCTTATTATTCTTTCTTTACCCATGCTGTACATGTCTTTATTTGTTTTTTTAACTTCGTAATTTTAAGAATATTATGCCAAAAGTATCTCTAGATTCCGCCATACTGGTGCAGAAAGGTGGGCAGCTGGAGTGCAACTTCTCCATGCTATTTCTTTATCCACCATTACGAGGCATCTTGTTTAAGATCTGTTTGAAATTTTCTTTTCACACCTACATATTTAAATTGGATAGGTGGAAGAAAATGATGAAAAAAAAAAAAAAAGAATTACAGAAAACCTTGTAACATGCCCTAAAGCTACTCTGGTACGCAACCTTAGTTTCTTGGTACAGTATCTAGGGGGAAAGAGTCATCAGGCATGCAACTAGTAGAGAATGATCAATAACTGCAGGAATCCTTTACTGAAAGAGAAACTTTAATTCTTAATTATGTGATCATGGCTATTATTTACATTAGTAGACCTTATTCCTAATAACAAAACTACCTGAAAATAAAGAAGCAATTTTTGAAATTACTTTAATGACAAAGTGACATTAATCCTAGTCGTTTATCATAACCGGACAAATAACATAAAAAAACTGAATAACTAACATACATACAAGAACCATAAGATTCAATGAGACAATGGCCAAGACATATCTAAACACAGACGTAAGCTTGATAGTTGAAGATGATCTAAATTGACCTGAGGGTCCAAATTGGCTATCAGACAAGCGAAAGAGTAGGATGAGGGGTAAGGAAGGAGATATGGGAATTTGAACGCTGCCTCGTGATGTGTGCATATGATTTGAAAATATTCAGATTTGATTATTTTACCCGCCTACGCAATCTTTGCACAAATTTTGAGATGTTGCACATCAAAATTTGAGATTGTCTCATTAAACTCATGTAAGCGTCAAAAATATCTTAATTTTTTATTTTTTGCACTCATGCTTTGCAATTTTTTAAATTTTTTATTTAACAATTGTCATTTGTCCGTTTAATGTTAAAGATGATTATGTTTTTATGATGCGGATATCACTGGAGCTTACTTCTCCCCTATAAATTTGGAGGGGAGATAGTCTATTTCTCACATCTCTTGGGTTCAATTGAGTTTATTGGTTTGAGTCTTTTAGAGCTTTTGATAGTAGTAGTTGAGCTTTATTCATGTTCTTCGTGAGCTTGCAAGTTTGCATGATTCCTATTAGTTATATATTTTTCATTTATTAGTATGTAATATTTTGTTCTCCTAGAGCTGCATTCATTACATTTTAAGTATTTAACTTTGTGTTTCTCATTTCATTTAGACGCATTTTGCTAGTTTTAAGTTCCTGGTGTGCACTTTTTAGCATGTGTTAAATCAACATTCTGATAGCCTCTCGATATATTCCTCGCTTAGGGAGAATCTATGGGGAGTTTGAGCTTGCCCACCTTGTCTAAAAAGGCTTATATGGTCGGTGTCATACAAAACCACATCCAAAATTCTTAAAATTTCATTGCGCTAAGAAAGGCACGTTATAGGATACTTACACGATAATTTGCATCAAGTAAATTTCTCGATCGCACTACAAAAGTTGCTAATGAGCTTTCTCTTGCCACGCTAAGAGAATAATGTATGGGACTTCAGTCACTGTGCTAAACGCATCGCAAATGGGGTTGGTTGACAAGCTTCCTCTTGTCACGCTAAGAAAAGCACGTACGAGGCTGCACTCGCTATGCCAAATGCATCGCCAACGGGTTCACCCGCGACATCGCAAATGTCATTGACGAGTTTTCTCCCTCTATGCTAAGAAAAATGTATACATGGCTCCACTCGCCGCACCAAATGCGTCGCCTATTGGTTTCATCCGGGATGTTGCTAATGAACTTTTTTCCACTATGCTAAGAAAAATGTGTATGGAGCTACACTCACCGTACCAAATATGTCGCCAATGGATTTTGTAGGTTTACTAATTGCATTGCAAATGTCATTGATGATTTTCCTTTAGTTATGTTAAAAAAGTGTGTACAAGACTCCTAAAAAAACTCATCACAAATGAGATTTTGAGGCTTTTTGGTTATTGTGTTTTATACCAACATGCACGAAGATGTTCACAGAGTCTTCGGCTACGGGATGAAGTAGCAACCAAGCGCAATACAATTTTTTGACCTTTTTTATTTTTTTAGAGAGATATTTAAGGTTCTCCCTCTTTTTAGAGAGAAAGAGAGGATGGTAGCGAGAGATTTGAATTTTCTCTTTGTTTAGAGAGAGGAGAGATTTAGCGAGAGAAATTTTTTTGGGAAGAGGTCTATGTTTAGAGAAAGGAGAGTTTAGAGAGAATCTCTCTTTTTTTTTTGAGAGAGAGAGAGAGTGGTTTCTCTCTTTGTTTAGAGATAGAAGGAGAGGGGAGAGAATAGAGAGCGAGGTGTGACAGGAAAAGGGAACGAGGAACAAAGAGGGAAGAAAGAGAAGTGAGGAGAGGGGGTAGAAGAGACAAGAAAGAAGAAGAAGAAGAAGAATAGAGAAGAGGAATAAGAAATAAGAGGGAGAGGAAGAGGAAACTTGCGGCGGCCAAAGCAGCGGTCGTGGGGTCGAGTAGATGAATAGGACAAGTGTATGGGCTGCAAGTGGGCGGTTGCACAAGTGAAAGGCGGCCACATCTGCCTGAGCGTTCAAGGAAGGCATTGCACGAGGGGTGCATGTGGTCATGGAGTTGATTGTGTTGGAGATGAGGGGAGCTATGTGCTGGTGGTCGGGCTTTCACATTGTGCTTGGTGTTGCGTGGTAGCAAGAGGGAGGAGAGGATCAGTTGGGGAGTTGCACGGGGAAGAGAGAGTTGACTGAGTATTGAGTTCTGAGGGAAAATATGTGGGAATTGTGGGGTTAAGTTAGGTTTTTAGTTAATTTTTTTTACATTTTTTTATAATAAAATAAAAATAATAATAAAAAAGACAAACTTGCCCCTTTGTTGCACCAATAAGATAGGGTACAAGTGTACCCTAAGATTCCAAATTTAATTTTTTTTTTAATTTTAAAATGATTTATTATTAGTATTGTTTAATAATTTAAATATTAAAAATATTTATTTTGAATTAGAACTTTAAATGTTTAATAAAATTTTTTAAAAGATATTCACTGGCGGATCCCCGGTCACGTGAGGGTGGGCAAATGCCCACCCTGAAAAAAAATTTTATTTAGCAAAGGGGCATTTTTGGGTTTTTACCCCTTAAAAAAACTCTTTTCCCTAAATTAATCAATCCTGTCACAGTTTTGCCCATCACGCGCAGTTCAGCTTGTTCGCATGACGGCAAGAGGTCTTCGAGACTTCGACTCTTCGCATTTGCAGTAGCGCCCCTCTCGTTCGCAGTCACAGCCCTCTCGTTCGCAAGTGTTGCCTTCCCGGCTTCGCAAGAGGTCGCCGCAGCCTACTCATTCGCTGCCACAGCCTTTGTCTTCGCGAATCTCATTGTTTCCCATCGCGAATCTCCCTGTTTCTAATTTTCCCGGTTCGCAGCCCCCTTCCGGCATTATTGAAAGTAAAAAAACCTCCTTACCAATCCACTTGCTCTATTTCTTGCTTGATGCTTTGATGCTTCTCTTTTTTTCCTTCTCTGCATATTGTTCTTGTTTCTCTTTTTTACTTATATGCATATTGAAAAAATTATGGTAGTTCTTGTAGTTGGAAGGATTTTGCATTCCGTAATGTACTTATATTCAATATTTGTTTTTTTGTATAGTTGAATAGTTGTAATGGTGTTGTTAATTGAGTGAAGGCTTTTATTTTTTCTCTGTTTTGGAGGAGAATCAATGAATCATGATATCAATTTTCTTGATATTTGATTGCGCTCGCTGTGTTGGCTTTTTAAAATGGCTTTGTAGTTTCTATTATATGTTCTAGCAGATTTTTGTGGTTTTTGGTGTTGCAAGTTATAAAATAATAACTTGGTTCTATAAATTGATTATCTGTGCTATCTTCTTGCTTTGATTATAGGTTTGTTGTTTATTATTTTTAGCCATTTTTGACGATGTCAACACAAATAGAAGATTTGAGATAAATCCTTTTGTAGTATCTTTTTTTGTATGAAATTTAGCTAAGTGCTGACATTAGAACGTTAATTGATATAGAATTCAGAAAATAATGTTGAATTTGCTTTGATCTGAATTGATGATAACATCATTTCTCTATTTATTTGTTTTATGGTTTGACCTTCAAATGTATATGTAAATCATTGTACAACATTGACATGATTAAAATTAAATATTTATGTAAAATCATTGTAGAGCATTACATTTCATTCTTTGAATTTTCAGTTAGGTTTTAGACAAATGGAACGATTCTTGAAATGAAAAGAATGTGTCGAGATTGATATTAATAATCTTCCTGCCGACCCTGGTCTTCGACCTTCAATATGGAGTTATGATGTGAATGATCATGATAAAGTTCGTAGAGCTTATTTGTTGAAGGGACTGTATCAACCAAAGAATCATCATTTCTCTCAAATAATGATAGGAAATATTGCTCGTAGATTTAACTCAAAATGGTTTGAAGAATATCCTGATTGGATAGAATATAGTATACAAAAAGATGTTTTTTTGTCCTTATTACTACTTGTTTAAGCCACAAGAGCAAGTTGATGGCGACACATTTGTTGGTGAGGTATTTAAGAACTTGAACAGAAAAGAGAAGCTATTGGGTTATGTTGGAGAACACAACAGTGCACACAACAAGGCAAGACAGAAATGCGAGGCTTTAATGAAGCTTCAAGAAAAGAGTATTCCCACGATGTGTCTATGAAAGAACAGTTAACTGCTTCAGTCAGATACATGGACAAGTTGGGCCAAGTAATTGAGAGGTTCATTAGTATTAGTCATGTATCTTCCACAAATGCAGTAGCTCTCAAGGCATCAGTTAAAGCTCTTCTTGCAAAATATTCATTAAGTATATATAGAATACGTGGTCAAGGTTACGATGGAGTATCTAATATGCAGGGTGAGTTTGGTGGTTTGAAAGCACTCATTATAAAAGATAATCCTCATGCATTTTATATTCATTGTTTTGCTCATCAACTCCAATTATGTTTGATGGCTGTTGCAAAAAATCATCGGGAAGTCAATCATTTATTTGAGACCACTTCAAGAATTGTTAATACTGTTGCAGCTTCATGCAAGAGAAATGATACTTTGAAAGCTATTTAGTGTAATGAAATAGTTTTTCATTTAAGCAGTGGAGACTTAATTAGTAGTTGAGGTATAAACCAAGAAACTAATTTGCATAGTGCTGGTGACACTTGTTGGAGTTCGCATTTTCAAATATTAATCAGTCTAACAAAAATGTATGCTTCTGTACTCAAAGTGCTTGAAATTGTCAATGAAGAGGGGATACATGATCAACAATCAGTTGAAGCTGGTGTTTTAATACATGTCATGAAATCTTTTGACTTTGTCATGGCACTGCATTTAATGATTGATATTTTAGGAATTACGAATGAGTTATCACAAACATTATAAATAAAGTGTCAAGTTATTATAAATGCAATGAAATTAGTACAAGTGTCCAAACAACGATTACAAATGCTGAGGGAAGATGGATGGGAGCCTTTACTTGAAGAGGTATCACGTTTTTGTAATGTTTTTGAAATTAAAGTTCCAAATATTGATTCAAAATTCAAGGCTCGTGGACGGTCAGTAGGAAAATGTGTAGGAATAACTAACTTTTATCATTATCGAGGTTATTTATTCCACACTGATGTTGATATGCAACTTTAGGAACTCAATAACCGATTTTTTGAAACTAGTACCGAGTTACTTCTTTGTGTGACATGTTTGAATCCGAGTAATATGTTCTCTGGTTATGATAAGAGAAAGTTAATTCGTCTTGCAGAGTTATATCTATCAGATTTCTCTATGGTTGATCTTGCGTCTCTTGAACATCAATTATCTATTTATATTATTGATATGCGTACTAGCGATTAGTTTACATCTTTGACTAGCATTGTTGCTCTTGCAAAACATATTGTAAATAAAAATATTGTATATCCCTTGGTTTATAAACTTATTATTCTAGCACTGACTTTACTAGTTGTTACTGTTATTGTTGAGAGAGTATTTTCTACAATGAAGATTATTAAGCATCGGCTGCATAGCAAAATGGGAGATGTCTGACTCAATGACAGTCTAGTGTCATATATTGAGAAAGAATTATTTGATTCTGTTTCAAATGAAGTTATCATGCAACATTATCAGAAAATGCAAAGTTTGCAATTTTTTTATTTCATAAATTATAATGAAATACAAGGTTGTACTTAGAATTTTGCTAATGAAATATATATAATTTTTAGTATTTACTTTTTTATATATTGAGTTTTGCCTACCCTAAAAAAAAGGTTGGATCCTCCCCTGAAGATATTTATTTGAAATGCGCAATTCGCTCGCTTAATTTTCTTCACGCACTCTTGTCAAATTTCATCCTAGTTTCACTAGTGGACTTTTTGATATTTTTTCACGTGTGGGAACTCGGGCAATATGGGTATCAATTTCTAGTATTTTCGATGCCCCGGATAAATTGGCTTGGTCCATTTCACCAAATTTCGCGGTCATAGTTTGTTGTTTACGTCTGCATTTGCTCGAATTGTAGCCAAGGTCATGCATGAGTAATTTTATTGTTTTGACCCGATGGCTTGATCGTTTCAAGAATGGAGGATGATTTTGTGCAACATCAAGGCATGTCGAACTTGTTTCGTGCACCGTTGCGTGGTTGACTATTATTCTCGTTGGACATGTTCAAATTGATTTTGAAGTCCATATTAGGGGTCCAAAACTATATTCACTCATTTCTTGGAATACTTCTTCCATCGCTCATTTCTTGGCTTCATTCTTAGCTAATACTAGTAAGCTTTTTAGATGTTCTATCGAAGTTTTGTATTAACAGTTTAACACTACCCAGTTAATTCAACTGTAAGAATTAGAATACCATAAATTGGCATCTGATTGCCTTCTGCAAACTTTACAGTTCCAGCAGTTGAAAGAGTTGTCTACAGCACATGTTCCATCCATCAAACCGAGAACGAAGATGTCGTCGAGTCTGTTCTTCCATTAGCCACCTCGCTCGGCTTCGAACTGGCAACCCCTTTCCCTCAGTGGCCTCTACGTGGCCGCCCCATCTTTGACGGCGGTAAGTCGCCGGTGCCATGGTTCTCTCATTGTTCCCTGGTTATTTTTATAAAAAAAACTGATCTTTTTTCATGTTTCTTCAGCTGAGCGTTTGCTGAGAACTGATCCATCCCAGGATACAGAAGGATTTTTCATTGCATTATTTGTCAAGAAGCTCAGATCTCTTCCTCCAGCCCAGAAGAAACATTTCAGTCCAGGAAGAAAATTGCCATTTTTTCCTACCAAGATTTCAAAGATTTGGATGCGTCACTGCATGGCAAGGAGAAGAAGACGCAACTCATAAGAAAATTCCAACAGTTAAAAGCATTGTTGGTATGGCAGAGCTTGTGATTTGTTGTAGCAACTTTGGTTTAGTTTGGGCGATTTTTTTATTGCTTCTTAAAGCTGTTTTTTATTATAAAAATTAAAATTTTGTAATAAAAAGCTGCGTCATAAAGCAGGAAGAAAGCCATCCCAAACAAAACCTTAATCATGCTAGAATTTTAAGTTAAAACAGACAATTTTCCTTTAGTCCAATTGTTTTATAAATTGGCTTTCTATTATTATTAATCAGATTAGCTGCTTTCATAGAAATAAAGTTCAATGAACCACAAATTAAGGCTTCGTTTGGGATGACTTTCTTACTGCTTCTTAAAGCAGTTTTTTAAGTATAAAAATTTTAATTTTGGTACCATAAAGTTATTTTAAGAAGCAGTAGGAAAACCGTCCCAAACGAAGGCTAAATCGATTTGAAGTAGATGTGAGTTTAGATATTCTAAGGTGAATAAAACAATGTTTTTCAATTGGCTCTATATTAATAATGATGCATGAGCTGGCTTGATAAATCAGTTGGCTCGAGCTCGACTTAAGAAATGACTTGTGAATCAAATTTGAGCTAGATTTTTAATTCAGCTTGTGAGTTCTGGTTTAAAAAATATAAGTTAAAATGTATAAAAGTTTAATAAGTTTAGAATAAAGTTATTAAAAATGTTTACAAGTTATAGTGATTTTGTTTATTTTGCTTGCTTTTTTAATATTTCTTATTTAGATTTTTATTCTTTTTTATCATATTATTATAATAATTGATTGAATAATAATATTTTTTTTACTCTTTTCACTATTCGCAAGCAAACTCAAATGGGTAGAATTAAGTTCAAGCTCGAGTTCAAATTTAATTAAGCAAGGTCATGCTCATGTCAAAGATAAATCAACCAAGTTTAACTCGATTCATTTACACTATTAGACATGATGAATTCAAATGTACAAAAAAATTAAAATAAAAAATAAAAAATGCATTCAAATGTACAACTCAAAATATCTAAATGATTAAAAGAAAATTATAGTAACTCTTTTTCTTTTTTTTTAGTAACTCTAAATTAACTAATTTGATGAAAGGTTATTTTATTACCTATAATTTTTTTATTTTTTTTTGTATTTAAACTTCGTTTTAGAAAGCAGTAAAAAAGCCGTCTCAAATGAAGCCTTTATCTATGTGCAAGCAACATATGATCAACATGTGAAATATAAACGTTCTAGCCACTACAATTTGACAAAAAAACAAAAAAACTTCTCAGTAAAATAGCCAAAAGAGCATTCAGCATACAACAAGTTGAACACGGCATCTTGAAGCTTTGGAAGGGAATTAAAAATTAAATATAGAAGCAAGGAAAGAAAATTTACCTGAGCAAGTGAATAATGGTGTTTGAGGGTTAAGGTCCCACAATCTTACAGTAGCATCACCAGATCCACTAGCAAGGTTTCTGCTTGTTTTCTCCCTTCTACGCAAAAAAATATTCTAACGGATAATGCAACCATTCACATTTTGAGTAAATCTAAACAATGCACATAGAAACTCGATAAGGCAACCATTGAACCATTTGCAACAATTCAATCTCACAAAAGCCAATAATGCATATTCATCGCGAATGGATTCACGTCCTAGCGACCCCCAATGCGATAGAGAGAAGAAAACGAGGGCGAGGGCCGCGAGCAAGCATGCGATTTTACTTCTTGAAATAAATAAGATACCGGAAGCGGAGAAGAAGACGCCGGAGGCGGAGAAGATGACACCAAGGCGGAGCGAGGGCCGCGATATGAATACATCGAATAGGGTTTTTTTTCGTGACGTGACTTTGTATACCTCCATCGCTCTGCGATTCGCTCATATGGCATCTCAGCCATCCGTTTTCGTTTTAAGAGAACCGTCCGGTTAAAGGAAACCGGAACCGGTTCGATGGTCGGACCGCCGATTCAAGTGGTTCGGAGCTGGTTTTTTGCGAAAACGGTTATATCCATAACTGTAACCGGCTGGCCGACCGATTCCCGGTTCAACCGATTGAACCGGCCGGTCCGATCCAGTTTTAAAAGCCTTGTTAAAAATAGTTCATCTTGCGACGCCAACTCCCTCTGTTCACGACCTACCCTAGCCGACTCTTGCCTGATCTCCTCTGTTCGTAGACGGTGGAAGCGCAGAGTTCGTTGCCTACACCGTTTTTGTCAAAGACGTATCATCTCGTTCACATAAATGGAGATCCCCCAATGCTTCGCCCGCTCCGCTAGGGCTTCGTTCGAGCTGCTCCTCCGACGCGTTTTTGGGATTTCCGGCGCTTAGTCTCGTGTCGTTTCTTGCTGGAGGTTTTAAGGAAGTTTCCTTTCCTTCTCCTTTTGTTGGTTGTTTTCTTTTCCTTTCTTTTCGGTTTGGCTGCCTTGTCTCTTCCACCTCCGATCGTTTGTTGTCGGAATGGCAGTTAAACGTGTTAGTGATCCATATTTTTTAATTGATATTTTAAACCGTGGTCATTTGTTGATGCCCTTTATGGTTTCCCATCTTCTAGTTGTTATCCTAAGCTCCAGCAATGTTCTTTCCCTGGTTTGCCCTCTTTGTGGATATCGAAAGAAGAAATTTTGGCTCTTTTAGTTCCTTTTTAATTTGTTATGGTTTGCTTTTTTTCTACGTGTCGCCCTTCTATGGATGTAATTCGCAAATTGTTTTTTAATTTGAAGCTGAATGTTGATTTCTCTGTGACTGTTCTTGATCAGTCGCACGTTCTAATTAAGCTTTCTAATGATCTTGATTATATTATATTTTTTTACCATATATCTTATTTGGTGAATAATTGCTACATGAAACTCACAAAATGATCCCCGTATCTGGATGTCAGTGTTGAATCTCTGGTGATTCATATCTGGGTTTCCTTTCCTAATATGAGGCTTCATTTATTCTCTCCTCGAATCCTCAACGCTCTGGGTTCTATGTTTGGTCGACCCTTGAAAGTCGACAGTGCCACTTCAGTTGGTTCTAGGCCATCTCTTGCGCGGATCTTAGTTGAACTGGACATTACAAAAAATTTTCTAAAAAAATATGGCTTGGGCCTGAGATTTCTGGGTATGTTCAAAGTGTTCAGATGAAGGATTTTCCTTCTTTCTACGAGTCATGCAAATGTGTTGGCATCTTAGGAGTGAGTGTAGTATCCTTTCCTCTACCCCGTTGTCTGTTCCGCAATCTCACGTGAATCCTATTTTACCTATTAGGAATGCTAAAAATAATGCAATTGTTGTTCCTTCATTGGTTGAGATTGATTTGGTGATCCCTGTTGCTGGTGCTCCTCCTATTGAGCACTGTGGGGTTGTTGTGTGTTGTGATGATGGTAATGTTGGTGATAATATCTTGGTGGCTTTTTCCCCTAGAGGTTATATTGAGACTGTTTGTCCTGACATTGTTGGTCTTGAAGTTGGTAATGAGTTGTTGAATGTGGGAGATCAAGAACTTTGTGGTATTAATATGGGGGTGGTGAACATTGATTCTAGTGAGTTAGTTCTTGCTACTGCTTCTCCAGTGACGCTTGATGATTTGGTTGTGTCAGTTTCTTCTATGGGACTGGGTGTGAATAAACAACTTGTTTATATTTTTGTTGCTTTCTTTCTTCTAATGCCTTGAATGCTCTTGTGGGCGTGAGATCGGGGAAAACTATTATGGAGCAAATTGATTGGCTTGAAGGCTCTCCTTCTTATATTTCTGAGGTTGGTGAGAAGGAAGTGTTTGAACATGATGACTTTACTTGATCCGAATGAAAATCATGTTATGCGTGAAACTTTCATTCAAATGGGTAAACAGAGTAAGAGGATATCTAAAAAAAATAACTTTTTGTGGTTGGCTTGGTGGTTGTTGCTTTGGACTCCTGTGGTTGCTATGGTGGTACCAGTTTTTGGATTGCTGGGCTACGACTTTGAATGGCGTTGTAGCTTTGGGTGTAGATGGTATATCGCTGGACTTTGGTGACTTCCTCTTGACTCCTATGCTATTTGATGTGTTTGGCTTGTCTTCCTTTTGTTTTTGTCTTGGATTATATATTTAGGTTGATGCATAGGCTCTAAGGTTTTATTTCAATTTTGCTTCGGAGCCATTAAGGACTTGTAATTTTTCTCTTTTTTAACAAGTAGGCCTCTTCTGTGGGATAAAAAAAAAGATTGTATTTTCTTTTTTAAGATTATACTAGCTTTATGATAAATGATAAAACCCAAAATGGAAATGAAATATTCAGTTATTATTATGTGCTAGAAAATTTATGATGATAAATATATTAGCGTTATATAAAAATAAAGCTAGCATAGATAGGAGTTGTGATAAACTTAAAAAAGGGAAAAAATCATGTAGGTCGGCTAGAATAATCTACTATATAATTACATATACAAAAAAATAGTTCTCCAAAATTGAAAATTCATGATTACACAGTTGAAGATAACTATCTAGTTTAGGTTATAGGGATTATAGATATTGAGTATTTGCAAGTAGACAATTAAAATCCAATATGAGGATAGATGTTAGCACTTAGACAATAATAGTTATATAACAAAAATTGGATGATAGTGATGATAACTACTAATTTTGGTCTGAAAATGAAAACTTTTCTTCAGCTCTCTTAGCTCGTGAACCTCTTTAGAGTAAAAAATGAGGTCATATTTATAGCTTTTAATATGAGCATTTTAATAATTTTGACTAGACTATAGAACACTCTATTGAATGATCCATATTAAACTCCTTGCTCATAAATCAATTTTTCAATATTTGAGTTCTTTAATGTTATCATAATTGAGTGATCTTGAACTCATTGGATTTGTCTTATCAAGCCATTAAATTTGACTGTAAGCACATAAGATATGGAGATCATTTGGTCCTTAAATTAATGTCTAGAAGTTTCAAACTATGCCTTAAGTGGTTGATTTGAGCTCATTTGAAGTCGAATCAGATTGCTTGTGGTGTTGATGAATTCATCTCATCAAGATGCTTAGTACAACGATAAGCTTATTAAAATCAGAGTTCAAATGATTTTGAGTTTAATTTTGAAAATTCTCAATTCAAATGTAACCTCGAGATTCATATTGATAAAGTGAATATTTGGAGTCATCTTATTTGTCCTCCTATTTTCAGAAGTTTAGATTTGTGTCATCCAATATGTTAAGCTACAAAAAAGTTCACGGGGCTAAATTACAATTTTGAAAATATAATGAGGCGCAACTGCTCCTTGTACCTCAACATGGACCTCTTGTAAAGATCATAAACTAAAAATCTCTTTATCATAAACTACAAAAAAGTTTTCATTTTTTTTATGGTGCTTTATTCTTCCTTTAAAGGGGATTTGGTTTTTTGTTAGAAGAATTGTGATCTAAAATAAGTTTTTTCACCCTATTTTGATGCTTTTAGTTTCTCTCTAATGGAGAGATAATTATTATCAAAATTTGTTGCAATACTTATGTTATAAAGATGATGTTGAAGAAAGTACTCCAATTTATCAAGGAGTTTGGCTTTTATATTGTTATCTATATTTGATTTTAATATTTGTTATACTAATTACCAATGCTAGTGTTAACATTATTGTAATCATTTGAGATGTATTGCAAATGAGATAAAATTCACATTTTTTGTACTGAATTGCATGATGAAAGAGAGAGCTCATTGAAAGTTCATGTAGTAATTCAGAGATTTATATGTTGTAGAAGATTACATACTAGCATTATATAAATTCAAGTATTTTATGCAGCTTTAAAATATATATATATATTTCTTCATGTATAAACTTTGCTAACATTAATTCCCAATCAAATTATTAGAAATAATGAACTCTTTATATTTGTATAAAAGTGATTTAAATTTGTTAAAGCTCGCCACTAAGAAGAGAATAAGTCTTCGTTTGGGACGGCTTTTTTACTGTTTCTTAAAGAAACTTCCTAGTATAAAACTTTTAATTTATATACTAGAAAGTTACTTTAAGAAGCATAATCAAGAAAGTCGTCCCAAACGAAGCCTAAGCCTTATATATATCTTGAGATAAACTTAAAATGTTCAAGATATTTTACTCTAATTGAAATAAATGACCTTAAATTTTAAAGACTTTTCTAGGCTTATATTTTCTGAGATTTGAACTCCTTTTGAGTTATTTCAATGATGGATTATGATGACACTCATATTTTATATTTTTGATTATTTTCTTATAATGACTATAATGATTTGCTCTATTTTGATAATATCAATCTATGTATTGTGCCTGTAAATAAGAACATATATATCACTGGCATATTAAGCGTTCAATCTCCTCATTCAACTGAAAATATTTTTCTGTTAAATGGCCTCTAAAATGACGAAAATATGATATTGAGATTGATCTCTGCTCTTCAGATTTTTCAATAGTTTTGTCCATTTGAGGTATTCAGAATTTTGGATCTACGTTAATATTTTAGCTTTGTATATATTTAATGGGGCAGATGACTCATGCTAAATTTGGTGAGAAGGGAGTTTTTTTATCTCTTGGCCTCTCATGATATTTTCATTGAGAAGGTCAATAAATTTCTTGTTGTGAATACTTACATTTATTTGAGGATTATTCAAATTACTTTCAATGAGTACTTAAGTATCCATCAGCTGACTAATCGGTGCTGTCTGTTGCCTCTCGTGGGAGGGGTCGAGGGAGGGGCAGACGGGGTAGGTAGCTTTTCTCCCTTGATGGTGGACTTCTTGTTTCTCTGGTTCGTTGTCTTCCTGTTCGTCTTATGGGTTGGATCTTGGGTTGTTTCAGTTGGCCTTTGCTTTATTGTTATTTCCTTGTTTTTTGCTGGAAGAAACATTATAATGGTACATTGGAGCTTCGATCTTTATTTTTTGTTAGTCGTTGGTTATTGCCGTGCAATGATGTGGCTGGGGTTCGCTTCTCCGTCTTCATGGCTCGTGACAACCTTTGGTGGTCGTCCGTTACTCGGTTAAGTTGGCTACTTCGCGCTTGTCGTCACCAAATTGGATGGTCTGAGCTCGGCTTTAGGAAACTGGAAGCCCCGACCAATTACTGAGCCCGTGGGATTGTATCTCAATTGTATTTTCTTTTGTTGTTCTTTTGCTTTCATGTATTTTTACTTTTTTGTGTCCTGTAACCTTTTTTTGGTCTTTTATTAATTTTTAATTTAAAAACAAAAACAGTACCCATAAGCTATTATTTATACTTCTAATTAATGAATAAGATCAATGTAAGGGTAACTGTCTCTTACATCAATAAGGAATAGAAAGATTCAGAGGAGACAAAAAAATAAAAAATAAAACTCATAACTCTAGATTCACTCTTAGAATTTGACATGTTTCGAAAAAATTTGAGAGGAGACTTAGGCTTCGTTTGAGATAGCTTTTTTTATTACTTTTTAAAAGCTTTTTTTTTTTTTACTAAAAAGCTGCTTTAGGAAGCAGCAAGAAAACCGTCCCAAATAATGCCTTAGATGATTTTTCGATGGCTAATTAATTATTTAACAAAAAAATTTAGCTAGATTAGTAAAAATATGAATAATTTTATTACATTGAGAGGGTAGAACTATGGTACCAGAACTTTTATTCATTGAATTAATGTCCAAAGCTTTTCAATTATGTTTCATTAAGTGCTTTGAACTCATTTGGAGCCGGATCAAATCATTTATTGCGTCGAAGAGTTCATCTTATCAAAACATTCAGTTCGGCCATATACTTGTTGGAATCTAAATTCAAATGATCTTGAATTTAATTTCAAATATTTTAAATTCAAACATCATCTTGAGATTTGTGTCAATTAAGTCATATTTTTTAAACTCGTATTTCATAAATATAGAAGTTCAAATGAACCTATAATTTTACTATTTATTGGTTCACATGTTTTTATTTGGATAAAAAAATTTAAATTTAGGATTTGTTTGGGACAATTTTTTTAATGCTTTATGAAAAGCAAGTTTTCACTATAAAAATTTTTAATTAAAAAAAAACTAAAAACTTGCTTCATAAAATAGTAAAATTATCTAAATTGAAGTTTTAGGCCTTTAGGATGACATTCTTTAGGAAAATTATTCTCTGTGGAAACTGAATGTGTTCAAAGCTGAATCCGGGCATGCCACATCACCGGAGCCCAGTGCATCCGGTGACATGGCACGTCCGGATTAGTCTCCGAATATATTCCGATTTCATACAAAATAATCTCTCTTCTCTTACTACTTTACGAAATAGCTTTTTAATGTAAAATTTTTATGCTAAAAAGATAGAAATTAATAAAAAAACAAGCTGTCCCAAACAAATTTAAATTATGGCCTTATCGGGTAAAGTGGTTTGATTTTTTTTTTTAATTATTATTATTATTATTATTATTATTATTATTTTTGAAAGAACGGGGTTCTGACTTAAGAATTAAAAAGAAAAAAA
>NW_021318852.1:4409710-4436056 GCF_001605985.2 Dendrobium catenatum
CCAAGAGAGACGATTTTCACCTTGGAGGAAATTTATTAGCATACACTGCATCTCAGAGAAATTGGGTGCGCTGGCATCACGGCTCTCAGAATCGCAGCTTTTTTAGAGTCAATATTTATGTTATCTTTTAGTAATCCCCATCTCACATTCAATGCACCAATTAATTCATACCTCTATGTACAGCTTCAGCATCATTCAATCACACGGTTCTGGCAGAAGCACAACACTTTCATTCAGTGAATTATCACCTGTTGCTTCAAATTACCCGCCACGCCTCTACCCAAAGCAATCGAGTCTGGAACCACATCAGAGTTTAGTCTCTGCAGCATGATCTCCGAAGAGCTTTCAGCATCATCAACAAACTGAGAATTGCTTCGGCTGGAAAGTTCCAAGCCGTGTAACTCTGTTCGCGCCTATCCCGCCGTTTTTTCACCGAAGAACCTTCGAAAATTTGTCGTATCTCGCCACGTGGTTACTGTACCTTGCTGCATTCCGCAGAAACAACTGAAAACGCGCAAAACTAACACTGCAAGACAAGCCCCAATCTTGCCTTAGCTGGGAGCAACGGAAAAGCTCGTGCTCCAGTTTCCAGCGAAAACTCTTCCCTCCCTCAAAGCTCCTGCAGATTAGCGCAGCAACGCTCGTGAGATCAACGCTTGTGGCTTGCCAAGGTCGGACTGGAGAACCAACCACCGTAGCGATAGATAAGAAAAATGCTTCGCTTCAATATAGCTTAGCAGAGGCCCTGCGCTCGTCTCCGGCTTCCATAGCACAGAACAAGTTATAAGTAAGCGACTCATTCAAACTTGGCACGCTGCACGGTGAACAAACGGCAGGACGAGTACGGTAGAGCCTGAATCGACTGCCGCCGGCGCAGTGAACGCAGAGACTAGGAGTCGGCAAAGGCAGGAGGAAATGTTGTCGATTGAGTGCACGCACATGGAGAAGATGCAATCAAAACGGCGGTGGGGATGTGGTAAAGAGCTTGAGCGGCTTTCGCAGTTCCAGATGAAGACGGCTTCTTCTCTTTCGATCGGAATGGCCGGTGGCGCAAAGGACTTGCGCGTGGAAAGAGAGCGTTGATGGAGCACAGCCTACCAGCTGATGCGCCTGAAGTGTTTCAATAAAGACGCATTAACATTTACCGCTCGGCATTAAACATTCAAATAACATTGAGATTTGATTCATAAGTTTTTCATATTTTAATTCGATGAGATATTGAAAATTCAATATTAATTCTTATAAATTTCAATCTATATAAATATAATTTTTAACAGTAATAAGCTATTAGGCTCCTTCAATCTATATCACTAGCTATAATTTGAGTGATCAAGAAATTAATTTGGAAGAAAATCCGCCTATCACATCAAAACAAAGTGTTTGTGCGATTGCTTCTGTGGCATCGTTAGCTCTAAATCTAAGCGCGCTAATGCATAAGAGTTTTAACTACAGTAATCTCCTTTCTTTCACCGGTTCATCTCTCGACCTCCGTTTTCATCTCTTCAAACTCGATTCTCTATGCAGTGCGGCTTCGGAAGGCGGTGCATTCGCGGTAGCGGCTACGTGCTGCGGAGGGGTTTGGATTCCACATTGAGCGCCTTGCTTAGGGCTTCGATTCACGGATAGTAGCCACCGTTGAGCGATGGAATAAACAGATGACGCCTTCAGCCCTCGCATTCTCTTTAGATCCTAACGACGGATATTACGAGGACAGAGTGTTTCTGATCAGAAATCCTAACACGTAGGGAATATGCAAAACCCAATAATCAGTGAAAGAAGAAGAAGAAGAAAGGAAGGAGATGATGTTTACTTTGGGGATTGTTGCGTCGCGCTTCTTCGGAGTTCAGGAGACACGACCCCGCGGAGATAGGGAAAGAAGATGGAGCGGGTTCGGTGGAGGCTATGTCGCTGTAAGGGCAAGAAAGGAACTTGGGCGGTGCTTTACGGGGAGATTGATGGCTGTACAGTGATTTTTGTAGATACGCATACACTCGTAGAAGATTGGGTTGCTTAAGTAAAGAAAGAAAGTTTGTAAAAAGTTATTCACTTTTTTTTTTTTTCATTGAATTTATTATTTTTATTACATAATTTTTCAAATGTATTTAGACGAGTATAGGTAATTCATAAAAATAAGCAAATTAAAATTTTTAAAAATTCATAATTATAATTATGACTATACAAATATTATTATATCCGACTAATTTAATATTGACTTTCACATTTTAATTTAATTATAATTGTCAAATAAATTAATTGTAATACCTAATATTTAGAGGTTGTCAAAATCGACAAAAGTTGGGTTTTCATTGCGATCGGCAAATATGATTAATCGAATTTGATCGCGTTGAATAAAACATGTTAAAATGTGGACGCCCGAACTCGAATAAAAATGTTAAAATCGAGTTTGGCTGATATTGCCGCCGAACTCGACCGTTTTAATAAATGAGTCCAGAATTTCAAAGCCTGAGTATGGAAGTCATTTGTTAAACATGGTCAACCTGAATTCAAATTTTTTTCTCCATGTGCGATTGGCTGTTGGGTCATTTTTTGACAACTCATATCTAATCTATAATGAATTAAAGATAATTGAATGCTTAATATAGGCAATTTAATTTAAAATAAAACATGTTTGATAATTCTAATAGAATCACAACTCTCTTGGTCTATTGGTTGAAAGCTTAGACTTCCAACTAAGAGGTCCAAGTTGCGAGTCCATGTGTATTCGTTGTGTGTGTGAGTTTGGCTCTAATGGGCCTAAATGGTCCGCAAAAAAAAAAAAAAAATTCCTAATAGAATTTTCTTTATTTATATTTATCATGCTTATTATATTGCATATAATAATTTACATATTCAAACTTATGTTTATTTTTTTCTTTTATGTATTTATGCAAATGTAATAGATTTTTTTAATTTACACATAAAATAATATAATTGTATTTATTTTATTCTTGGCATATTTTAAATTAATATTTTTACCACAAAATAAAAATTATATATATTTGCAAAATTTTCAAAAGTCTATTTATCAGTGACACATATAAGCTGATTTTTTAAATAAATATAATGATTTTAACCATATTAATGTTATAATGACATAATATAAATAAATATGATAAAGCCAAAAAAATTATTGTTAATAATTTAATATATCGATATTTTAATGAATTATATGGCATAATTGAACACTCCTTAATTTTTCATTTACGAGTTGCTGCTAATATTTGTGCTAGCATTTTAGTTGAACTAAATAATTCTTTATTTTTTTTACTGTTTTGGTTTTTATGTGTTTATTTTCATCAATTTATTATAAAATTTTGTGAGTTGGGATAATTTTAATTAAAATTAATAATATTTGTTTGTTGTTGAAAATGTTCATTATTTTTATGTAATTAAATAATATTTGGATTTATGTGTGTATTTATTTATTTAATATTGAAAATTTTATAATAATATTTGTAATTTTAATTTAAATATAATCTCGTATAAATTGCTTCGGCAATGCGACTGCTGTATTTTATACGGGTTGGTTGAATACGGGCCGCATGCGACCGTTGAGAGCAAGTCGAAGCGGAATAATGCTTAAAATGTGGGTAGAACAGCGAAGCGAGCAAGCATTTCAGGCAATGGTTGAAGAACGAGGGGTATAAAATTTAGGGCCACAATGACACACGGAATTCGCAGGGTGAAAGTAATATAATAAAATTGGTTATTTTTTCCCCGAACGTGCCGAGTTTTGAATTTGAACTGGCTGGGTCCGCAAAGCTGCTGATCTTCGCGCGGCGCAATAAGAAGCATGGGTTAGTAAGACATGGTAATAATTATCCGGCGAGTATTATTTTTCTTATTTAAACCTGTTTACTAACCCATGCTTCTTTTGGCCCCGCAAGATCAGAGTTGTGGGACCCAGCAGTTCAAATTCAAAACTCGGCACGTTCGGGGGGAAAAAAATAACCAATTTTATTTATTACTTTCACCCCTCGTGAATTCCGTGTGTCATTGTGGGCCCTAAATTTTATCCCCTCGTTCTTCAACCATTTGCTGAAATGCTTGCTGTTCGCTGTTCTACCCACATTTTAGCATATTCCGCTTCGGCTTGTTCAACGGTCGCATGCGGCCGTATTCACCAACCCGTATAAAACCAGAGTCGCATGCGAAGCAATTTATACGAATTATATTTTAAATTCAAATTACAAATAGTATATAAAATTTCAATATAAATAAATAAATACACAATAAATCCTATTTGCTAGATATTTGAAATATATCCAAAAAGTGATGGGATGTTGTTCGGTTTGTAAAGGAATTAAAAAAATGCATGTACGAGAACCCAAAAAACGGCGGGTCGGGTCGGCGACTTTTCTTAATGCTACGTGTCGCTAAAATATTAGTGGCCGAACGTAGAGGAGCGTACGTTCACCGAACCAAATAATTGTTCGTCATTGTGGGCCCTAAATTTTATCCCCTCGTTATTCAACCATTTGCTGAGATGCTGTTCGCTGTTCTACCCACATTTTAGCATATTCCGCTTCGACTTGTTCAACGGTCGCATGCGGTCGTATTCACAACCCGTATAAAACCAGAGTCGCATGCGAAGCAACTTATACGAATTATATTTTAAATTCAAATTACAAATATTATATAAAATTTCAATATAAATAAATAAATACACACTAAATCCAAATTTATTTAATTACATTAAAAATGATTGAAACATTTTCAAACAAAACGAAATATTATTAATTTTAATTAAATTATCCCAAACTCAAAATTTTATAATAAATTGATGAAAATAAACACTAAAAAAACCAAACAGTAAAAAATAAAGAATTATAGTTAACTAAATGTAGCAAAATATGAGCAACTCGTAATTGAAAAATTAAGAGGTTCAATTATGCTCAATAATCATTAAAATATGATATATTAAATTATTAACAATAATTTTTTAGCTTTATTCAATTTATTTATTTATATTATGTCATTATAACATAATATGGTTAAAATCATTATTTTATTTAAAAAATCAGTTATATGTGTCACTGTAAATAGACTTTTGAAAATTAGTTGCAAATATATATAATTTTTATTTTTGGGTAAAAATATTATTTAAAATATGAAGAATAAAATAAATACAATTCTATTATTTATGTGTAAATTAAACAAAAATTATACATTTGATAAATACATAAAAGAAAAAAATAAACATAGTTTGAATATGTAAATATTATATAAATATAATAAGCATGTAAAATTAAATAAAAGAAATTCTATTAGAATTTTTTTTTTTAAAAAATTTGAATTCAGGTTGACCTGTTTAACAAATGACTCATATTCAGGTTTGAAATTCTGACTCATTTATTAAAACGGTCGAGTTCGGGTTGATCAGCCAACTCGATTTTTAACATTTTTATTCGAGTTCGGGTCCACATTTTTAACATGTTTATTCAACGGATCAAATTCGATTTGATCATATTTGGGTCGAATGAAAACCCAACTTTTTGTCCGATTTTGACACCTCTAATATTAGGTATTACAATTAAATTATTTGACAATATAATTAAATTAAATGTGAAAGTCAATATTAAATTAGTGGATATTAATAATATTTGTATAGTCATAATTATAATTATGAATTTTTAATAATTTAATTTGTTATTTTTTGAATTTACCTATACTCGTCTAATACATTTGAAAAATTATGTAATAAAAATAATAAATTCAATGAAAAAAAAAAAAAGTGAATATCTTTACAAACTTTCTTTCTTTTACTAAGCACCCAATCTTCACGAGTGTATGCGTATCTACAAAAATCACTGTACAGCCATCAATCTCCCGTAAAGCACCGCAAGTTCCTTTCTTGCCCTTACAGCGACATAGCTCACCGAACCCGCTCCTCTTCTTCCCTTCTCCGCGGGGTCTTCTCCTGAACTCCGGAAGAAGGCGACGCAAAATCCCCAAAGTAAACTTCATCTCCTTCCTCTTCTTCTTCTTCTTCTTTCACTGATTAGGGTTTTGCATATTCCCTAACGTGTTAGGATTTCTGATCAGAACACTCTGTCCTCGTAATATCCGTCGTTAGGCATCTAAAGAGAATGCGAGGGCTGGAAGGGTCATCTGTTGATCCATCGTCACACGGTGGCTACTTCCGTGAGATCGAAGCCCTAAGCAAGGCGCTCAATGTGGAATCCAAACCCCTCCGCAGCCGTAGCCGTGCTGTACCGCCTTCCGGAAGCCGCAATGATAGAGAATCGCAGTTGAGAGATGAGAAGGGAGGTGAGGATGAACCGGTGAAAGTAATGAATTACTGTAGCTAAAACTCTTTGCATTTGCGCACTTTAGTTTAGAGCTAAGATGCACAGAAGCAATCGCACAAACAGTTTGTTTTGTGTGATTGAGGCGGATTTTCTTTCAAGTATTTCTTGATCACTCAAATTACATGCTAGGTGATATAGATTGAAGGAGCCCAGTAGCTATACTGTTAAAATTATATTTATATAGATTTGAAATTATAAAGAATGATATGAATTTTCGATATTCTCAATCGAATAAAATATGAAAAACTTATGAATTCAAATTCAATATATGAATGTTTAATGCGAGCTAAATGTTAATGCGTCTTTATTGAACAACTTCAGGGCATGCAGCTGTAGGCTGTGCTCCATCACGCTCTCTTTCCACCGGCAAGTCCTTTGCGCCACCGGATTCCGATCGAAAGGAGAAGAAGCCGTCTTCTCTGTGGAACTGGAAGCCGCTCAAAGCTCTTTCCCACATCCGCCACCGCCGTTTTGATTGCATCTTCTCCATGTGCGTGCACTCAATCGACAACATTCCTCCTGCCCTTGCCGACTCCAGTCTCTGCGTTCACTGGCGCCGGGCGGCAGTCGATTCTGGCTCTACCCGTACTCGCCCTGCAGTTGTTCACCGTGCCGCGGCCAAGTTTGATGAGTCGCTTACTTATAACTGTTCTGTGTATGGAAGCCGGAGCCGAGCGCAGGGCTCTGCTAAATATGAAGCGAAGCATTTTCTTATCTATGTTACGGTGGTTGGTTCTCCAGGTCTCGACCTTGGCAAGCACAAGGTTGATCTCACGAGGTTGCTGCCGCTTAATCTGCAGGAGCTTGAGGAAGGGAAGAGTTCTGGAAACTGGAGCACGAGTTTCCGTTTGTCCGGTAAGGCAATTGGGGCTTGTTTGAGTGTTAGTTTTGGGTTTTCAGTTGTTGTTGGGGATGAGAAGGTACAGAAACCAGGTGGAGATACGAAAATTTTCGAGGTTTCTGGTGAAAAGGGGGATAGGGCGAACAGAGTTACACGGCTTGGAAGCCTTCCAGCGAAGAATTCTCAGTTTGTTGATGATGTGAAAGCTCTTGGGGAGATCATGGAGAATAAACTTGATGTGGTTCCAGACTCGATTGCTTCAAGGGTAGAGGCTGGGGTAATTGATAAACAGGATAATTCAGCTGAAATGAAATGTTGTGTTCTGCCAGAACCGTGTGATTTGAATATGCTGAAGCGTACAGAGGATGAATTAATGGTGATTGAATGTGAGATGGAGATTACTAAAGAGGATAACATAAATATGACTGCTAAAAGGCTGGATTCTGAGAGGGCCGTGATGCAGGATTTCTCTGAGATTGAAGTGATTAAAGGGGAGGCAAATCAAAAGGAAGATGAGAACTCTTATTGTCATCAAATGACTGGAGAGCTAGCCACTTTACTTGAAGAGTCTACTTTGAAGAATGATGAGTCAACCTTCTTTGGCATCTCATTTGACGAACTAGAAGAAATGGGGTATCCAGAACTAAAAGCAGAAACCTCTGAAAATTTGAGTTTTGATGACGTTGAGCTGAAGCAAAAAGCAGCAAGTATGAAGAGCCCCTCCTGCAGTTTGGATGATCTGACAGAAGAAGTTGCTAGTGAATTCTTGAGCATGCTAGATGTGGAGCATGGTTCTACAGATTTGAGTTCTGAGGGTGATCCAGAGTCGCCAAGGGAACAGCTCTGGAAACAGTTCAGGAGGGAATCTCTGGGTCATGGTTGTGGTATGTTTGGTTTTGACGTTGAAGTTGATGAGGAAATAAATTGGGTTAATAGTTCAGAAGGTTTTGATTTTTCCTCAACTGTTTATGACGCTGATTCAGAGAATAAAAAACCATCCCAATCAATGGAAAGTAAATCAATGGCTCGAGTACTTGAGGATGCCGAAACTGAGGCTTTGTTGCGTGAATGGGGCTTGAATGAGAAGGTTTTTGACAGCTCTCCGCCTGGAAGCAGGAATGGATTTGGTAGTCCCATTGATCTTCCACCTGAGGAACCTCCCGAGTTACCACCTCTTGGTGAGAACTTGGGGTGTTTTGTTCAGACAAAAGATGGTGGGTTTCTGCGCTCAATGAGCCCAAACTTGTTTAAAGATTCTAAGAGTAATGGAAGCCTGATCATGCAGGTTTCAAAGCCTGTAGTTCTGCCTGCAGAAATGGGTTCTGATAACATGGAAGTATTGCAACACTTGGCTTCCATTGGAGTTGAGAAGCTATCAATGCAAGCTAGTAAGTTAATGCCCTTAGAAGAAATTACTGGTAATTTCATGCAACAACTTGCATGGCATTCTGTACCTGATACGGAAACATTTCAAAGGTTTTCTCGCTTCCTAAAAATCATTGTGCTACTTCACTCTCCTCAAATTGGCTTAATTATAATTTATTGTTTTTGGTGTTTCCACCCCATGCAGGCAGGGTTCACATCAGAACCATGAAGATGATTCTCTCTTTAATCGAAATGGTCCCGGAGCAACAGATAGGGGTGGAGAATCAAACTGTGATTATGTGTCATTGGAAGATCTTGCACCATTAGCAATGGACAAAATTGAAGCTCTGTCAATGGAAGGTCTCAAGATACAGTCTGGCATGTCTGATGAAGAGGTACCTACAAATATCACTAAACAAGTTGTTGGTGAGATTTCAAATTTTGATCGAAAAGAAGTCCGGAATCTTACATCCTTAGGCCTAGAAGGTGCTGTAGGATTACACCTTCTTGATGTTAAAGATAATGAGGATGACGTTGACGGTCTGATGGGTTTGTCAATTTCTTTGGATGAGTGGATGCAGCTAGATATGGGAATAGTAGAAGAAGAATATGAGCTTAGTGATCGTACATCAAAGATTCTTGCTGCCCATCATGCTAAACCTACTGAATTTTCGAGCAGAGGCCGGAAAGATGATAAAAAAGGAAAAATCTCAGGTAGGAGGTGGGGTTTATTGGAAAACAATTTCACAGTGGCACTAATGGTGCAGCTTCGTGATCCCTTTCGCAATTATGAGCCCGTTGGGACCCCAATGCTTGCTTTAATTCAAGTGGAGCGCGTTTTTATCCCTCCTAAACCTAAAATTTACTGCACAGTTTCAGGTACGACCAAGTCTGAACAAGAGAATGAGTCTGATACTGAGAAGGAACCTGTTCTGAAACTAGAAAAGGAAAATGTTGTCGATGTAATTCCTCAGTTTAAAGTCGCTGAAGTTCACGTAGCCGGTTTGAAGGCTGAACCTGAAAAGAAAAAGCATTGGGGCAATTCGATTCAGCAACATTCTGGTTCTCGATGGTTGCTTGCAAATGGGATGGGGAAGCATAGCAAGCATCCACTCATGAAGTCAAATGCAAGCAACAAAACATCACAATTGACCACAAAAACTCAGCCTGATGAAACTCTTTGGAGTATTTCTTCACGAATTCACGGTAATGGATCCAAATGGAATGAGGTACCAGCATCTAAACCTCACAAAAGGAGTTCAAACTTTTTGTTTTTCAGATAAGGTTGATAGATCTGTGGAGATTTTCCTATGTCTGGAACGACTTGTTTTAGTTGCTTCACAATAAACTTAACTTTTCTTTTTTGTTTCTTTTTTAACTGATATGGGATATTTCTCAAAGTTAAATTCTGATGTTAATATTATTTGAAGTGCTGTTCTATGAGCAAAGGCCATATAACATAATAAACTTAATAGGTAATGTGAAAAGTTTTGACTTTGGATTCTTACCATTTGTTTGAAATTGTGGGCTTTGCTATCAACATGTTTGCATGCACTATAATTACTTGTGTACTTGTATATTCAATTGATATTTTAGTATTCTCTTTTATAGTTATGTTAGGACCCACCCTTTTTCTGCTTTGTTCCTCACATGGCCAGTTCTGATCCTTTATCTGTACAGTATTAGTGGTATTTTAGGCAAGCATTAGTGTGATAATTATAGGTTCCATATTATGAATTATTGTATTACATAATTAATCTTTTTTTTTCCATCGTTATTATATGATTGATCTGTATTTTAGAGTTATTTGTTGTAGCAGAAGAGTCCAAATACTCTCTTTTGAAAGAACCAATGGAAACTATTTAATCTAAAAGAATTAAAAGTAGACCATGCAGAGCTATGAAATAGGAATAATGAAACAACCATAGCTCTTTGGATAAGGCATAATTAGAATAGTTAATATATTATATTTAATTAATATTAGTAAGTATAAAATTATCAAAATGGATAAAACTAAAATATTAAATTACCTTAATGATGGGAACCCATCTTTCTACCCCAAATGCCCATCCCCGAAATTTAGAAACCCTCGACGATGAAAAAGTAAAGAAGTTGTGAGAGGAGCTCGTCGGAGAAGGTATCAATGTGATCAGTGGCGTGTTGGTGTGAAAGTACCGGAGGGGTATGCAAAAAACTTGTGGATTTTAAGTTAAATCCAACCAATACCAGGATTTACTAAATCCATAAATTTTAAGGTATAATGAGGTAGAAATGAGAATTAAGATTTTTGGTTAATAAATAATAATTCTAAATTTTATCTATTGCTTCAGCATGAATTTATTTAATCTCTATAACATATTTTTAACATAAATAGTTATTTGTTAATATCCATTGTGTCAATTCTTGTAATACTCAAACTTTTTTTCAAGGTCAATAAAAATCCAATTGATATGTCATTAAAAATCATTTTGATCGGCATGGATTTTGATGTATATTTTAATTGGGAACTTTCAAAATTAAATTCAAAATCATCTGAACTCATATTTCAGCAAACTTATAGTCCAATTGAACATCTTGACGAGACAAATCCAACGACTCAAAACTGGTCCACTCAAAGTCTGAATCAAGTGCCTGAAGGATAAATGGAAACTTTAAAACATTAAGTGGATGGCCAAATTATCTCTAAAATTGGTATGCTTATAATCAAATCGAGCAGCTCGACGAGAAAAATTCAACGAGCCAAATATTGCTTAATTTCGGCATCAAGAAGGCATGTAAGTTTTGGAATGAACACTTTATGATTAAGGGAATCAATATGGGTCATTCAATTAAGTGTTTTGGATTTTCTCCATATTTACAGGTGTGTCACTCTAAAAAATTTATAAATAGGCCCACATTATTTATATTGGGAGGGGGAGGATCTTGGATCCTTAGTTTGAGATTTAAGAGAACTTTGAGGCTCTAAGGATCCTGAAGCACCACCGTTGAGCCATCGTTGTTGAGTCTCCAACCTCTATCGCCCATCGACTACAGTCCTTTGACTACAAACACCCGATTACAATCCTTCTAACCTCTGTCGTCCGATAACTATATTCATCCAACCTATGTCGCCTGCCGACTAATGTCATCCAATCATCGTTGATTGAATATAGTCTCTTCGACCTCCGTCGCTGGCCCACTAGAGTCTTCCGACCTCTGTTGCCTTTCAACTACATTCCTTGGATCGTCATTGCCTGACTGCGAACTGCAAACCACTTATTTTGTCTAAGATCTCCCAACCACTATGCTTGACTATGGTCCTTTAAACCTCAGTTGCCTGTAGACTGTAGTCCTTCGACCTCCGTCGCCTGCTGACTATGGTTCTCCAGCCACTGTCACCCAACTTCATCACCTACTATCACTAACAATGCCAACACATGTCATTACTTATAAAGTCAATGCACATCATTGATGTCAACTCTAACTCTCAATTTCAACATTCATATTTATACTGGATTCCTGGCAAAGGTTTCTTCCAACCTCAACCAACCAATGTGTTCTTTACAATGCATAAATGCTTTTCTTCGTGGAAGATCTTTACTTGTAATCAAATACAAATATTAGCGGAATCATTTTAACATGATCAAACCCAATAGTTTTTCCCTTTCCTCTAGTTTTTCCCATAAAAATTCTGGTGTCTCTTATAATTCTTACTCTTCTCTCACATTTGTATGTATGTTGGGTTTTTCAGATAAAATTAAGATGTTAAACTCTTTATCACACGTAACACCAATAAAGATCCCTTTTACATTTTTTTTTGTTTGAATAATGGTCTTCTCTTAAAAATCTTTTCCCCAGAAGATCTTAGTATCAACAAATCATTTTTAATGTCAACTTTATTTTTTAAGTGTTTGCTTTATCACCTGCTGTCATAATTTTATTGTATTGTACATAAGTTTAACTTTGTTATTAATTTAAGAATCTTGAATTCGCCTTCTTAAATTGCGTATAATCTAGTTGAACTTGTTATCGTATGGTACCCAACTTGAGACCAGTAATCCTTAACATGCCATAATAGATTTAATATGGTAAGATACACTTTCCAACATATGTTTGCTATAATAGATTTAATATGGCAAAGATACAATCTCCAACATATCTGTTGATAAAAACGAGCATTTAGTACATTTAGTTATAGAATTTGAAAGCATAATGCTCAACTACGGCTCGAGTAAAGATTCAAATACTGACTCCAATTGACTCAAATATATCTCAAAAATCAAAATATAAAATGTTGAAGCAATGAAATGATTTGTTTTCTCTAGCAATGAAGGAAATAACTCTTATGTATTGATGATTAAATTGTCAGGAGGGTTATGTTATTTTTTTAGCATTTTGTTATCAGCTACTCAGATGTGTATGACAACTTCAGTCATATAAATACCACATATGAAGTTAAGAGAAGCATGATAGACTTACATGGGGACTACATTGTTAGACCGGTCCCTAGTGGATAGGTCCAATTACAACCGACCCCTAGGGGACCAGTCCTTGTTTATTGCAGGAGGGGCGGCAACAAAGAGAGAGAGGAGTGGGGTCCACTAAAACTTCAAAGTCAAACTCTTTGGAGGGAAAGGAGGGTGCGACAAGGGCTCCTTAGTCATTTGGCTTGATTAATTAATTGTATGCTTTAAGTAGGATGAGGGAATTAGAGTTAGGGTTATGTTTTGATTATTGTGTTCTTGTTAGAGTTTCTTCTTGGTGTCTTGGGCTCTAGATTCGTCTAGAAATTGGGAGAGAGCGATCATCCTCTCGAATTGAGGATCAATTGTATCTTTGTTTTCGTTATTTTCGGTTTACTTGAAATATTTAAGTATTTCCTTATCATACATATCTTACTAATGGTCTAAAATCAGACACCTAAGAGTTGGGGGCACTCCTCGATAACTTCTCAAATGGTATTCTTCCAATTTAAAACTGTTCTTTAATTGAAATTTTACCTACTTAAATGATCTGTTGCTTATCATACTTATAAAGATCAAGACTTTCATTTTTCAAATTTTTTTACAGGTGATCGATCATGCTTCTTTTTTAATATTTAAATTTGGAGGAGGCTCTTTCTGTTGTTGTTGATTTGGTTATTGATATTACCCCTATTGCTGCTTTGAATGGGACATTTGTTATTATTATTTTTTCCCATCTGAAAACCATTTTCCCTTTTTCCTTTGATTTGAGTTCTACTCTGAATTTTGTTTAAAAAAGCTCTTGCTAATATTTGTTGGTTCATTTTCCATTTTGTTATGTGATTTCTGAGTGAATTTTTGTCACTGTGCATAAAGTCAGTTGATTTTGATTTATTTTAGATTTTATGTTCCTGACATTTTGTTTTGAACTGAAAAAAAAATTATGTCAGAATATGCTGATACTAATTGTTTCAGTGTTTCAGGATAGCAAAATTTTTCTCCTTTGCAGTACTCCATCCAGTATGAGCTTTACCATGAATATCCATTGGATTTTGTTCTTGTAGTTTTATCTTGGCCTATGTATCTTTGAATCACTAATATGAATTACTAATCAAGGCTTCGTTTGGGACAGTTTTTTTTGCTGCTTCTTAAAGAAGTTTTTTTAGTATAAAAATTAAAATTTTTATACTAAAAAGTTGTTTTAAAAAACAGTAAGAAAGTCATCCCAAACGAAACTTAAGTTACTGTTATTTATCATAAGCAGTCTGCCCTTCTACTTATCTTTCTGCAATTATCATTGTTCTTTCTTTAGCAAATCCTCAGTTGTCCTCAATTTTTCTGGCTTAGAAGTTTTAGCATGTAACTATGTATATATATAGATATGATTCAGATTTTGTTTGGGATAATTTTTTTATTATTTTTTAAAGCAATTTTTTAGTACAAATAAAATTGATTTAAAAAGCAATAAGAAAATTATCACAAATAAAAGCTTGTATTTCGCTATGATATGATATTGGTTGCTCTAAGTTTCCAATTGAAGCCTATCTACAAATGATTCCATGCTGCTATAAATTTTGGAATGGGACTTCCACCTGAATGAAAGCAACAAGAAACTTATCTTTGGAATGGTGATTAAGGCTTCATTTTGGATGGTTTTTTTATTGCTTCTTAAACTAGCTTTTTAGTACAAAATTTTTAATTTTTATAGTAAAAAGTTGCTTCAAGAAGCAGTAAAAAGCCGTCCCAAATGACTCCTAAAGCGTTGTTTGGGATAACTTTTTTATTGCTTCTTAAAGTAGCTTTCTAGTACAAAATCAAAGCTTCGTTTGGGATGGCTTTCTTACGGTTTCTTAAACCACCTTTCGAGTACAAAAATTACTAAAAAATTATTTTAATAAGAAGAAAGAAAGCCATCCAAAACGAAGCTTAAATTTTTTATACTAGAAAGCTGATTTAAGACAGTAAAAAATTCATCCCAAACGAAGCCTAAATTATCATATTGGTTAATACCTGAATTGATATTGATTTTTGCTGTTAGTAAACTTTGTTTAATTCTTTTTTTTTCTTTTGTTCAAACCAATCTCTTTAAAATTCTTTTTGGGGATAAGATGAGCACTCAAACTCAGTCCATTAAGATTCTTCAACTTATTTCCAACAAGTGGGCTTTGGAAAAAATATATGCTTCTTTGTATTGATTAAGTATGAATAAGTTTGTAGTATACTCAATTTTTAATTTAGTAAGATTTATTCTCTTTTTTTTTCAATTTATTTGTAATCTTTTTTTGAAAATCCTTTTTTTTTCCTTATTATATAATAATATAATTGAGCTTAACTAATATTACATTTTTTAAATTCATTGCTTATTGCCAATTCTATTATATCCTTTCAGATTGGAATTATAGTTTATTGTGGATAATTCTTTCCATATTGCTATTTTAGTCCATAATTTTGATTTCATATTCAGCAGTTTATAATTTTAATTATATTTATCATAATTTTAATATGTGCAGATTAATTTATGTCTCTAAAGAAGATATTTCTTATATTGAAATTTAATTAGCAGACACTTGAATTAATAAATTTGATTTTGTTGGTTGTTGAATTCAGAAATATAAGAAGCTATCGAGGGTTCAAACATTGTTGCATTTGAGTTTATAGAAGTTTTACAATTTTTTATTGGAAAATTTACATACATACCACTTTATATCATCCTATTTACATATCTAACACCTAAAATTTTAATATTATATACATACTCTATATTATTTTAATATCAAATATGGCACTCATATTTTCTTCCTACCACTCATATATTTCATTTCTATCGCTCATATTTGATATGAAAATGAACTATATATGGGTGGTATGTATGTAATATTAAAATTTTAGGTGTTAAATATGTAAATAGAATAGTATAGAGTGGTATGTATGTAAATCTCCCTTTTTTATTTTGGAAATATTGAGGGCTTGGCCCAAAAAGTTTTACAAATTTTGATGTTAGCAACTATAGGTAGGGTTCTTTCAAGCAAATTTCTTGCATTTTAGGTATAGGGATTGCAATATATTATTTTCTTTCTCTATCCAATTCTTTCACCATATGTTTTAGTGTTAGACTTGCAATATGAATGATTCCTTTTAGTTTTGAAAAAAAAAAATTGTTTTAGAGTTAGTAATGTATGGTGCTAAAATATGTTAATGAGAAAGTAATGAGGGGGTTCAATGTGAATGTTGAATTGCATAAATCTTTGAAATAATTTAATTTTGAAGAATAAAGTTGTTAAAGTTGGCCTTGTAAATTATATAAGTATTTGTTTGTAACATATTATATAAACATTAATAATTATTTATATGTATTGCATTTTATTAATAGTTTGTAACATATTAGTCAAATGTAGATGCATTTTTTATTAAAAAAATCATTAATTAAATTATATTTGAAGTTCTAGGTCCATTTTATTTTATTTTATTTATTTTAATTCATAAACTCATATCTGATTTAATGATCACTATTTTAAAAATTAGATCGGAACGGTCGGTCTGACCGGTTTAACCGTGAACCGGTCTTATGGCCAGTCCGATTCATCCTAAAAAATCGTCTCTGCATCGAACTAGCCAGAGCCAGGCAAAATCATCGGTTTCGTGATGTTTCTAAAATTAGTATAAGATTTCGTAGAGATGATAACTTCTAACGTGAAAAAAAAAATCCTATTCACAATATTAAAAACGTAAGATAAAGAAAAACATTATAGAAAATGAATTATTATATTGCTTAGGCATCTTCACTCCAATCTAGCTTCTAAATTGTAACCGGATCCTTAAGGTTATTAAATGCTTTGATGTTTATCACCTTAGTATACATCAATAGTCATAACCTTCTTTCTAAGAGTTTTTGCCAACTTGAAAAGGATCATAGTTAGTAATAAATCCCTCGCTATGTTAATGAAGGGAGAATAATAACAATCGTGATTATCAATTTATCTTTTTAGTTATCAATATTGTATTAACAATCCTGAGGGTTTGTCATATTGGAAGGAAAATGAGTAAAGGGATCGGGGAAAGATCGTAGGTCAAGAACCGATTGGATTAGTTTTGTATAAATTGACGAGTTAAGATTAGGAATAAACATATCTCAATCATTTGATCAAGTGTTCAATAATCCATCCTCTCATCATCGTATTAGGCTAGCTTTGCATAAATATCAAAGATGTAACAAAGCATTCATATTTTCATTCATTTGTGAGATAAAAAAATCAATTATGCCACTCATATGCTCCTCAAAGTTAACAAGATCCTATCACAGAGAGAGAGAGAGAGAGAGAGAGAGAGAGAGAGAGAGAGAGAGAGAGAGAGAGAGAGAGAGAGAGAGAGGATTATAAATGTTGATATATGTTCAACAACTTTGGTGTTGTTGCATTCAAAATTTATAAATTTTAATTAAAATCCTTGATCTACACTTGAAATTTTAACAAAAATTTTAAGTTTTACTTACTCAAAACTAAAAATATTAATTGATTTGCTATCAATTTCATCCAAAATCAATTCAAAATCATCAAAATTGAAGGAAATTTAAAAACTTAATGATAATCAAGACAAGAAAGTTTCTATAATTATCTTGTGAGAATTAGAATGATCCAAAGCATATGTACATCACTAATCAAAGGTGACCCCTCATATTACAATCTGTTCATCATTACTTGATGTGGACATTGGATGCTCAAAGGGTACAATGATATTATTTGTATAATAGGTGTCATGATATCAAAGCATTAATTTATTATTTAACTCTAAGAAAGGCATGTACAATGTGCCCTTAGTTGGCCTACAATCATTTAAAACAAAGCTAGTTTGGACTTTAGGGTTCAATTAGCATGTAAAATAATAATTACATAAACTAAAGCTTAATTAATTACATAATTAAGATAATTAATTAAATCTTAATAAGCTTTTGGAGCTAAGAACATGCCATCATAGCATCTTGAAAAGGTTAGCTAGAGATTACAAGCCTGGACATTTCAAGAAGTGTAGTAATTGCAACTTGTTGACATGTAATACATCAACATCGAACTTCTGCATGTCGAAAACCAAAACTTAGATCATAAAGTCTTTGTAAAATGAGGGTGAAATCTTTGAGCAGTGTCTTATCTACAAACTCAATTTGCTTTCTGAAAATTTACCCCATAACTTAATTTGTTAAAACTCCCTAAAAGAAAGCGAGGGGAGGCCGGGGCACGAATTTTCGGAGCCCACACCATTGCTCTCGTATTTTTATCCTCTTCAATTATCTCTAGTATTAATTGTTTTCTAGTATTAATTGTTTGATATGCAATTAATAATCCATCAACTACATTTCAGATGATTTTGATTGATTCTTGAAATTTTTTTTAAAAATAATTGAAGGATATGCAATATTTGGTATTAAATTATGTATACACGTAGCACACATCAATATTAAACTATAAGTTCAGTGAACATATGCTTTGCCATCTACAGTCGATTAAAGGCTAAATGAAATTTAATTCTATGTTCTAATAATATAAAAGTAAAATAAAATAAATAATAAAAATAACAATAATTGAAGCTTTGCACACGGTGGAGAAAAGCTTGATGTTTGTTGATGTTTGTTGATGTTATTGCTATAAACAATAGCTAAAGCAGTCGACCCCGCGTAGTGGGATAAAAGCTTGATGTTTGTTGATGTTATTGCTATAAACAATAGCTAAAGCTTTATACCCTATAATACTTGCATATGTATTAGTACCACACAACTTCAAGACAATTATTCAACAAAATTTAGACATTTAGATTTTTTTATTTGTCTATTTATCAAGATACAATATCACATTTTGTATGATCGTTGACTTGAAGAGACTTTTACATCATTATGAGTTTAGAATTTTGCTTCTGATCATACGATCGCATTGAAATCATATTAACTTATTTAAGTATTTTAGGTTTCGTTTGGGACAGTTTTTTTTTTTTTTTTAATTATAGTACAAAAATTTTCAGCTCAAAATTTTTTTGTATTAAAAGCTACTTTAAAAATCATTAAGAAAATTATCCCAAATGAAATCTTAATCAAACATAGTATTTAATGCTTGAGGAAGATGGATTCCCTCTATACATCTCTTTCGACACAATCCGATCAAGTTCATGTTATGCTACATTAGTTGATTTTATTCTTTAGTTCATATTTATTCTTTTTAAATTGCACTATGCTAGCTTACCATGGCAATGAACATAAGTTGATTTTTTTTTTTTTTTCATATTTATTCTTTTTAAAGTGCACTATGCTAGCTTACCATGGCAATGAAAATATGTTTAGGGTGATATATGAGGTACAATAATTATTAATTCTATCCAATTATTAATCTTATATCATTTCACTATTATTATTATTATTATTATTATTATTATTATTTATCCATTATAAAAGATAACATAATTGAGATTATTGACTGAACCCAAAACTAAATTAAAAGATTAAGACTAAAGGAGTGAGAATCAAATTAGTTTAAGATAGCATCATTAACATTTTTGCCCCACAATGGAGTTTTTATGAGGGTTTCTCTTACCAATAGCATGATGGTTCGATCCACCTGTGGGTCGAGGATTTATATATTGGGTTAGTCCGATTGACGGTGATCAAAATTGAAGAAAATTAGGTAAGGATGTCGTATTATAATTTGTGTCAGAATGAGCTTGAATGTATTTGGATTTATATTGAGATTAGTGCTTACATATCGTATCATGAATTGCACAAATCTCAGCAAAAATCCGAGAGCATTCAAAGTTACCCTGACGCAAATTTCGTCATTATATCCTTACGCAATTCTTTTAATCAAAATTTTGCTCAAGCCCTGTCAGTTCAAAATTCGATAGTGCCACATCTGATCAACTTTGTTAATCAGTGCTTGCATTTTTTTAGGCTCAAGATTAATAATAATATTTTTTAAAATTAAAATTATGCTAAAAAAAATGGAGTTGTATTAGCTAGATTACTTAAACTAATTAATTGCTTTGTTCATAAATAAACCGGTTCGATCCATTCAAACCAATACATATTGTAATTAAAAATTAAATGAAATAAAAATATTTTTCGAAGCCTTCATCAATAAGCATGTGCTTTGCGTTTTATTCATGGATTTTATGCATGGAGACCTGGAGGGTAATATTGCCAATTGTCATATGAATGCTAGAATAAAAACGGAATTTTACGAACACTTATAAATTTGACCAGATAATGGGACTAGGGTGTATCAGAGGAGCCTACTCGCGAGGCCATGCTTTTAAGTTACATGTGAATGATGAATCTGTTCCGGACCTTTCGTTAGTCAGTTGTGAAATTATGAAAAACCCCTTAAATTTATATGTATAAATATATGAAAAATAAAAAAGCCCCTTTGATCTTTGGATTTTCTCAAGCCCTTCTTATGAGAAAAAAAAATGAAGAAATACGTTTTACCAATTATGAATGTGAAATTTGATTTATTATTTTAGATTAATATGTTTTGTTATATTTTCATTTCGTGAAACTTTATCAAAATATCCTTGTTGCGTCCTGGAATATTCGCGGCAGTAGAGAAATATATAGTTTAACGTCATAATTTTGTACGAAGATCCAGCACACAATCAAATAAAAGAGAGAGGATGCAGCATTCATAAGAGACACCCGACTTTTTAAGTGAAAAGTCCTGAAAAGGGGAAAAAATCACGGGGTCTGGCCCAGTTTGAATGAATCCACTAATATTGGCAGTCGATTACAAATGAGGCCCTTCTTAGGGAGAAGACCTTGGCTTTGATGTCACAAATGTACGTCATATATAGTGCATTACATGGTGGGGGTTACAATAATCAACATAGACATGTTTGTTTGGTTGGAAGGGACATAGTCGGCAAGAGACATGGGTTCGAAAGACTGTAGTAGAAGGGTGGTACTCCGGGAGAACTCTCGGCGTCAAGTGGTGGCCCAGCAGAAGTTTGAGTCTCAGGTTGTGGTCCAATATAATTCCGAGCCTCAGGTGGCGGTCCGGCAGAAGTCCGGAACTCTGGTGGTGGTCCAGCAGAACTCCGGGCATCAGGTGGTGTCCTGGTGGAGCTCCGGGCCTCAAGTGGTGGTCCGGTGGAGCAACGACGTTAGGTGGTGGTCCGGTGGAAGTCCGGCGGTGGTCGAGGAGGAGCGAGGAGGCAAGAGTGATCTTCGATCTCTCTCTTGCTCTCTTGCTTGAAGCCCCTACTTTAAAGAGAATGGAGAGGTCTATTTATAGATTTATGGAGTGGCATGACCCATAAATAAGTTAGAGATCAAGGATAAATGGGGAGTGGTTGGATGGACGGCCGATATTTAATCCCTTGATCATTGACCGTTTGTCAGACATTTGAATGTCTTAATGATGTTAGAATTCAGTGATCTTGGGGTCGTTGGATTCGTCTCGTCAAGCCGCTCGATTCAACTATAAGCACGTCATGTTTGGAAACCATTTGGTAATCCAAATTATGGTTCGAACCCTCCAACAGCGCTTCAGACCCATGATTTGGACCTATTTGGGCTCGGATTGAGTCGGATTTGGTGTCGTTGGGTTCGTATTTTTGAGACGTTCAGTTCAACTATAAGTTTGCTGAAATCAAAGTTTGGATGATCACAATTTTAATTTCAGAAGTTTCCAACTTGATTTTGCCTCGAGATTCGTCCCTGATCAAGATAATTTTTTGATGATGTATCAATACGTAAACAAAAACACGATAAATAATGTCTCATATTGGAGATATTATTGCTCGGATCTCTATCTCCTTTGTAATTCCTCCTCAACAATCTTCTTGTTTGTTTGATTGATTCAACAACCTCTGCTCTCAATTAAACATATTATAGCTCGGAGACTTCAAGTTACTGATTCTTTTAACCCGCGTCATTCATTTCAATATATAATATGAGTTTTTTTTTTTTAAATCACTATTTATGTAATTCAATTCTCGTGTTACTACTCATTACCTGTAACGTGAAGGAAAAATAGACTTCAAACATTCAGTTAGAACCCTGGATTCGAAAACATGACTCCAAACTTGTTCGAAAATGGTTGAACCCACAAGAACATAAATTTGAACGAATTTTAAATTTGGTATAAACCTACAAATGGTATTTCAAATTTGGTCTAAATCTTATTCAAATCAAATTTGAACCTATTCCTTATGAACTTGCATATATTTCTATTGCTTTGCTATGATTAAAAATATCCTAACTCATTATTCCAATGTTATGCATTGGATGCCCAACTCAATATAGACAGCTCTCATTATTTAAAGTTAAAACCCTTATCTAAAATCATTCTCCAAACAAGAATCCAAGATCCTCCCTACATTGGAAACCAAGCCATAATTGTTGGGGTCCAAAGGCAAGAAGCAAATCTTGATTCCTTTCTAACATTGCTTATTAGAATAATCAAGCTTGAAATATGAACACGAACTGAGCTCGAGGATGAGTTATCTAAACAAGCTCGATCTCGAATAAAAAAAAAAAAAAAAAAAAAAAACTCGTTTTTTTATTGAATGTTTATCTTAATATGAAAGTATGTTATTTTGTGTTTTATTAAATATTTTAATGATTTGATTATTTATTTATGCTCTGAATTTTTTTTTTCTTATTTTCATATGTTGAATAAATAAAAAAATGTAGAGGTTCTCATAACTTTGATGAGAGTGATAAGGATGTAATGTTGTCCCGTTTACACATAGAATATTAATAAAAACAGTTAGTAATAGTTATATTTTAGGCTGTTGGGGAGATTTTAGGTTTTGTTTGAGATAGCTTTCTTACTGCTTTTAAAAGCAATTTTTTAATAGAATTTTTTTAAAAATTTGAAATTTTTTTACTTAAAAATTGCTTAAAAAAAAGTAAAAAAGTTATCCCAAATGAATCATTAATCGACAAAAAAAACTAAAAGTTGTACTAAAACCGCCGCAAAATTGTTGCAGTCGTTGTCCGCTACAAACATCTTCTATAGCATTTTTGCAATAGCCGAGGAAGATAAATCGAAATGTTAGTTTTAGCATTATTTTTGACCTTCATAAATATAGGACATTTGCAGTAGTTAAAACCACAACAAATTTATACATTTATTAGCGGCTAAAACTTAAAACTATTGTTAATGTTGGGGTTTAAACCGCAAAATATTATATATATTTTTAAATTGCCCATTTTATTTTAGTGCAAATTTAGTTTTATTTATTTTTGTTTTCCTTATTTAAATTTTTTTTTATTATTCCTGCTTATTATAAACATGCATGTTTGTATGTTTATTAATTTGTTTCCTAAATTCATGAAAGATTTTTTATAAATAATTGAAAATACTAATTTATTTTCAAAATCAAGAACAAGAAAAAGTCCAAACTTGTTTTTTTAATATTAATTATTTTTAAATAAAAAATATAAATATAATCAAATTTGGTTTAAGGTATGTGAGAAAATATTCAGTTAAAAAGAAGTGAAAACTAGTAAAATAACTAATAAAATCTATTCAGACTCCTATTGACTTCTCAACAGGCTGGACTTGTTTCTTGTACGCAAGTCTTGGCTGGACGTGCAAGCTTAAGCTATTTTCTCATATTTACATATAAGACTCGTCTTTAGTATTATATTATTATAGGGATTTACACAAATACCCCATAATTTTTATATATTTATATTCCTAATGTTTAAATTTAATATTAATTTTCATATTACTTTTATTTTAAAATGACATAAAATAAATAATATTCATCATCCGAAATTCAGGTAATTTTCTATTAATGATTATTAAATTTTTAAGTTAAATGGTAATTATGAGTCCTAAAATGCTTAATATGATTGTTACTAATTAATGTTTGAGGCATGAGAAGTGAAAATCTAAAATATGAAAATTTATTTGCAAACGCCGTAGCACTAGTGTAGGCCTACGGCGGCGCCTTGACATCGAGCTTTAGTGTTGTTGGGCAGAAAAATATGTTTGGGCATAAGTTGCGATTCTAGAGAAGCAGCATTGCGGTGCCGGGTCTAGGTGATGATATTTTGGGAGAATCTAGAAAATTATTTGAGAATGCGATGACGCTGGAAAGAATATTGGATTTAAATTATTAAAATATCTGAAATTACTTGTCAAAACTTGTTTCCACCCAACTTTGATGAAAAAAAGAGAGGAAAAGGAGGAGAAGATGAAATAGAAAGGAAGGAGAGAGACATGGAGGCCAAAACTCAGGATTCATACGTCGGGCCTGTTCGGGATATTGTAGAGCTCGATGTAGGGTCCTAAACGCATGTCTCTTATTTCAATTCCAGCAAGTTTATAAAAAAAATACGAATAAAAATATATTTTCTCGAGTTTTATGAAGTATTCACTGTGAGAATTGTAATAAGTTATTTTACTTCTTATTATGAACGTTTTGACCATATAAATTTGAGTTTTTAATGGTTGATTTTTTTTCTACACAATTTTTTAAGTATATTATTAAATTGAGGCTTTTTTTTCAAATATAATAGCTATATACAAATTTTAAAATGTTAATGTGAATGTTCCTCTAAAATTAGAAATTAAAAATAAAAAGTTCAATGAGTACGCTATTTTACAAATAATGTGACATTTCATTGTCTTGTATAATCTAAATATGACATTAAATGTCTAATTTAATTACTATTGCTTTGAAATGCACCTTGCATTACATGCCATTAAAGATATTCTATTCTGAAATGTGAAAAAGTATACTCTTTATTATATTACGATGGCCTTAAATGTACTGTTATAGCCCCACCTATTTGATGTAGATGTGGGAGAGATTATGACCCTATTTACTAAAAGCAAGTGTGGGAGCTTAAGTAATACTGTAAATATTCTTCTTATCTCATATGTCTGATGCAGATGTGAGAGAGATTCTGGCCTACTTGTTATATGCATGTGTGGAAGGTAAATGAAGGTATAAGTAGAAATGGAGTGGTAATAAGGCATCATTATGACATTTGTATTCTAATCATTACATTTCATATATTAATACTTTTAATGAATTAAGTTTAAGATATGTTTTGAAATATGCATTAGTAAACTTTGAACTTCTGTATGAGATCTGAAGGAAAAAGTTGAAGTGAAAGTGAAATGCAAGTGAATCTTTGATAATGAATATTTTGTATTACATTTGAAAACTTTTATGAAAGTAGTTATGTGATTATGTAAGTATAAGTGCTAGCTTTGAGATCATGTATATATTGAAATTTGGTAAATTCACTTTTTTTTTCTTACTTTAATAATTTCACAAGTCTTTATGTTTTCCTTAGATTAATTGCTTTTAAATATTTGCATTGGATATTGTTACCTGTGAAGGATGAAGGAGAGAGTCTACTGAGCTGCTTGAGCTCGCTCTATTACTTTTAAATATTTCAAGCAAAGGAAAATGTTCGATGGAGTAGATCAGGTCTAGAGGAGGATTCTCTGAGTTTGGAGTATATGGCACTGATTTTATAATCCAATTTTATTTATTTTGAATTATAGAATTGAAGGTTTCCTGGATTAAGTATTTATGTTTTTATGAAATAAAAGTTGATTATGCTGCTTTTATATTTTTAAAATCTAGTAGGTCTAGTTGTTTGTTATTGGTGGATAAGTTAATTAGTTATAAGTTTAAGTAAATCAATCCTATCATCAATCCTAAAGAGTGACGAAATATATGTTTGAAAAAAATATTTCACTTTTAACAAATTAATATTGGTGATTATTTTTATTTAAATTAAAAAAATCAATCCTATCATCAATCCTAAAGAGTGACAAAATATATGTTTGAAAAAAATATTTCACTTTTAACAAATTAATATTGGTGATTATTTTTATTTAAATTAAAAAATAGGCTTTATATAAATAAATATCAAAGTTTTAAGAATTAGATATAAATATTAAAAAAATTATGTGAGATCGATCTATGTGTAAATCACCTCATAATTTTATAACCATTTGTTTTTAAAATATTATTATTATTATTATTTAAAATAGAATTATCATGAATATTCTTTATCTTTCATTTATCTCTTTGTAGTTCTAACTTTTATATGAAAATAAATTATATTCTCACATTATGATCAAAATGTTATTGTTATAAAATAAAAATTTTAAAATTTCATTTTAAGATAAAAGTACTATAAGCTGCTAGAGTTTTTCTGCTATGAATGTTGCAAATAATTGACTATAAAAATTTAATATTTAATTCCTTGCACCCATATTTGATCTATAAGTGATAAACATGAAATATTAAAGTTTAAAGCATTGGATATTCAAATAGCATATATAAAATAATATGTATCTACATCCCCTAAAATATTACTAAATTTTCTTTTTAAGTATAAATAATATATCTTAATCTCATTATATATATATATATA
>NW_021318852.1:4442258-4471644 GCF_001605985.2 Dendrobium catenatum
TAATATCTATTAACTCCATTAATTTACCAGTAAGGGAACCTATATTCCAAGTTCCTATCCTAATTTTAGTATTATGGACTAGCTTCTTTGCCCACATCCGTCCTTGATGTGGGAACCCTTGCCTATTTAACACTGCACCCGGGCGTCGGTGCATCGGCCCTTGCACACTTGTCACTGTATTCAGGCCATACAGCGCGTCGCTTCCAGGGGACGCCCTAGCATTAACACAATTTCTTAAAGGATTCATGTCATTTTTGTTCGACAAGTTTTACGCTGGCTGTCGACTACCTAACGCAACCCTCCACTTTTCTCATCCAGGACTTGGGACCTGGCAACGACAGTGTTTTTGACTTGAATTTGATCTGGATATTAAATGAACTGAACAAGAATTCAAACTTGATTAAAATGGACTTGAATTGAATAAGACTACAGTAGATATGGAGTCGAACTGAACTCAGACTTGCACAAAATTTGGACAATAGGGAACTTAGACTTGAGCTTAATTTAAGTACAAAGAAGATTTTTGACTCAATTTGAACATAAGTAAAAGAAAAATTACAAAATACTACGCCGTAACTTGAACTTAAATGGACTAAGTGCAAAAGAACATGATTTGGACATGAATGAACAAGCGATATAGAGCCAAACTCATGACAATATAGAGCTTGAACTAAGCATGAGAGGGCTTTATATTATGTGCAAAAAGAAGCAAATGCAAAGTTTATGTTGGATGAAGAGCTTACAAATACCCCTCACTCACGAATGATAATAAAAGTTTGCAGCTCTTCAACAACCATGCATTTGCTAATGTGGGGAAGCATGATCTTCATTGTGACAAATTAAGACCTATTGCTAGAGGGATAGTTAAGAAGCTTTCAGAATCTCAGTTGATGGTGAAAGTTATAGAATTTTTTAGACGATTTGACACTTGTTTATTGAAACTAGCAATGTGAGAATTCCCAACAAGATTGGAAAGTTTAAAAATATGCTTGCGCTATGCTTAACCTATAAAGGGGATGATCGAATGATCGAAGCATAATCGATGTATTCGCTGAGTCACTTAAAACCTCAAGAAATCCTTGCTCTTTATATTTATATACCAAATATTTAAAAATGATACCTGAAGCGATTAACACAACCCGCATACGACCAATACCTCCTAGTTGTCGGTGACAATAATTCAGCTCCAACAAAAGACACATCAAGTTCCTGCAAGCGGAAGGGTTCAATGACACTGTAGGAGACTGTCCCACATTCAATATGTCAGTTGCAACTAGAGGGATTCGACATGCAGTGGAAGTAACAATGTGATACATATAGATGAATGCAAATGAATGTCAACACACAAATGCATTGCGCCCACTAGATTTAATGATCAATATTTGACAAATGACTGCTTGGTGGCCTAAATTCATGATAACGAGTAGAAAATGCACCCGCTATTCCAACTACACAAAGGGCTACAATAATCATTTTAGGAATGAATATCTCGCATATTTCTCTTATATAATCTGATGCGTCTTCAATCGCTACAATATCCGCTCAAGGCAGTAACAATTGATTTTGATGTATAGGAAATCAGCAAAGACATAATCATCCAAAGTTGAAATGATTGATTCTTTATGTAAGCCAACAACAGGAAATGATAATGATGACATAATTAAAGAGCTGCTTGTTGATTCCCATACAAGTTCTGGGAAGAGAAAGCCAGATCAAATGGGGTGATTGTGTATTATCCACAAGCAAATGATGAAATACTACGACAAATACGAGCTTCTACAAGCCGCTGTAGAAGATCCGTCGTGCACTTGACATGTCACTTACGGACAAATACAGAAGCTCTACAATAGTCGTCATAGAAGACCCGTCAAATATATACAAAAATGCCCCCACACATGCATTGTGATATGTATGCACAGGTATACAAGAGGACATGTGTAATAATATGACATGCATGGGCCCCAACAAGCGTGTTATGAGTACACACGTGAAGTCTAGGGATGCTGCGCAGGTCAATAAATAAACGTAGTTTAAACCCGATCTTTTTATATAAATAGATAGGAGTCGACGCAGCTTGAATTATCGAACAGATATACGGTCAAGGTGTCAACCGGAATATCTATTTTATACGTTCATATAAACCCTTCAAGGTTTATGACAAAAGAAATTCATGAACAAAAACATAAAGCCTATGGTTTGATTCCTCAGTCGACTAGTAGATAGAGTCGACAGAGTCCAATCAATAAATTGCAATGCCCCAAACACCCCGATGATGGCCTTGTTGATAAAAAATTTCAACCGAAGGTGTCAATTCCAAAAATTCAAAATACTCCCCAAATATTCCAAAAATTCAAAATACTCCCCAAATATTCAAATGCTCAATGCTCAAAATTCAAAAATTCTAAAAAACATCCAAGCCAAAAATATTTAAATTTTAAATAATCTATTAAATCACTTAAAGCAAAACCCACCTATCCTCTACAATAGTTTGTTAAGGTGGATAAATTGAAAAATACTTCAGCTCACAAAAAGCTAATGTCTGATCGAAAATATCACTAGGATTCATTCTCAAACAATCTCCTACTATCGGGGATGTGTCATGTGCCTTTTAACCGATGATTTTGTCGCCAAATGGCACCACAAGATAAATTGTTATGATTGGGGCCCTCTGAACCGAGTGGTTCGCCACCAAATGGCACCACTACATTACGGTTATGGCCAGAGCAAGTATGCTCCCCAATGATATCAAATCCTTGAAATATGAATCAATAAGATATAATCGATAGGGTACAAAGTCCTCTGTTAGGTAAGGTGAATTCAAATTTGTCCCATTAGACAAATATTTTTTCAGGCCTACAAGGTATTCTTGGACAAAGCAACCAATGACTGCTGATAAGGATCCTTCTGTCAAGTTGGGTCAACTGCCTCTGACTAAGTAGACCAGAGAATACAATGGCCTGGGACGACGGAACCATGAGATTTTGATCAGGTCCATCATCCATTCCCCCACCATCCGCTTTAAGAGCTATGCGGTAAAATTTCTAATTTTAAATATCAAATCTCCAAATTATGATGCCCATGTTGCTACTATATGCCAGATAACACATACTTTCTACATATCGGATTGACGACTAGCCTTAATCGAAAGTTCTCTCTCGTTATTGGAAGGGGTAATTAACTATAGGGGTTTGCGCCTGTAGGAAACCAGAACTCAGATCATAAAATCCTCGCAAAATGAGGGTGAAATCTCTCTTTAGTGTCTTATCTACAAAGTCATCCTCCTTCCCAAAATTTACCCTAGAACTTAATCTGTTAAAACTCCCCCGAAAAAGCAACAGGGAGGTCGAGGATGAATTTTCGGAGTCCATAGTAAAAAAAGTTAGAGATGAGATAATTGCATCTTAATTTGCTTATGTAATCTGATTTATGAGCCTTAAAATGTTGAGAAAGATATTTTTTTTTAGAGGAGAGTTGTAACACCTCCAGATTCAATACTTAGTTCAATTTATTTTAAATATCTATATTTTGAATAATTCTACATCTACCGTAGAATATCTTATACACATGAGATTGTCTGTGTGTTTTTGAGTGGGTTCATGGGGTTTGTTAGCAAGTTCGTAAAATTTATTTTTTTATGGATGTTGTGACGCTGGGTTGGAAGTACCCCAGTGAAAGTGCTCTCAGGTTTTTGGAATTTAATTCTATTCCTCGACTCACAGCAGGCTTGGCGAAGCTGTACGTTATTGAAGGCAGCGTCATGGATAGCATCGAGGCACAAGTATAAATTTTATTACTGAAAAGATCCAAATCTACTATTTTTTTATCATTTCACCTAAGCATTTGTTCTTGTGAGATAAAGAAATTCTACTGAGAGAAAGTCAGATTTAGGCTGCTTTGATTAATTTTTTTTCTTTCGATTTAGTTTTGAAGTTTGTCCAATTTAAGATTAGTCATGTTTTATCAATCTTAATTTTGAAAAAAATGAATTTTTTTTTAAAAAATTTGTTATATTTATATTTTGTAGTTAAAATGAGAAAAACTTTACATCAGCAAAACTTTCATCGTATAACTTTCTATATGTTGTAGAGAAAATAATTCAGGACATTTAAGTATTTTTAATAGCAATTTTACTACAACAACAACAAGCCTTTGTCCCACCACGTAGGGTCGGCTACATGAATCCTTTTTCGCCATTGTGTCCGGTGAAAAGTCAAATTCTCATTTAAATCTAATAAAGAAAGATCATTTCTAATATTTTCTAACCAAGTCTTTTTAGGTCTACCTCTACCTTTCTTAACATAAGTCAAATCTAATACCTCAACTTTCCTAACCAGGTCATCAGGAGCCCTTCGTTTAATGTGACCAAAACATCTAAGGCGACTCTCTCAAATCTTATCTTCCATTGGAGCTACTCCAACCTTTTCACGTATATGCTCATTTCGTATCCTATCTCTAAGGGTCAAGCCACTCATCCACCTAAGCATCCTTATCTCTACAACACTTAACTTAGTATTATGCTTCTCTTTTAATGGCCAACATTCGACACTATAAAGCATTGCAGGTCTTACCACCATCTTATAGAATTTTTCCTTAAGTTTGAGGGGGACTTTTCTATCGCACAATAAGCCTGATGCATTCCTCCAATTCATCCATCCAACTTGAATTCTGCTGATTATATCCCCATCAATTTCATCATCACTCTGAACAATAGATCCAAGATATCTAAAACGTGTACTCTTATTAATGACTTGATCGCCCAAAGTCACAATCCCCTCACTAGGTCTATTGCTACTAAATTATACTTCATATATTCAGTTTTAGATCTACTCAAGCGAAAACCTTTAGACTGTAAAGTTGACCTCCATAATTTAAGTTTACCTTCAACCCCCTCTCTAGTTTTATCACAAAGAAGAATATCATCAGCAAAAAGCATACACCAAGGTACATCCTCTTGCAAATGTCTAGTGAGAACATCCATGACTAAAGCAAAAAGATATGGACTTAAGGCTGATCCTTGATGCTCCAACCGAAATAGAAAAATACTTGGTCAAACCACCTAGTGTTTGAACATAAGTAATAACTCCTGCATATATATCTTTAATGATTTGAATATAAGCATTATTAACTCCTTTCTTTTCAAGAACTCTCCATAGCACTTCACTAGGAACTTTATCATATGCTTTCTCTAAATCAATAAATATCATAAGTTGATCCTCCTTATTCTCTCTATATTTCTCCATCAAACCTCAATAAATGTATGGCTTCCATAGTAGACCTACCCGGCATGAATCCAAATTGATTTTGAGAAACATTAGTATCACGCCGCAACCTACGCTCCATAACTCGCTCCCATAGTTTTAAAGTATGACACGTTAACTTAATTTCTCTATAATTCGCACACTCCTGTGCATCACATTTATTCTTAAAAATAGGAATTAACAAACTCATTCTCCACTGATCTGGCATCTTTTTTAGTCTCACAAACATAATTAAAAAGTTTAGTAAGTCAAGAAATTCCTTCATCTCCTAAGCATTTCCACATCTCTATTGGAATATCATCAGGTCCAACAGCTTTTCCATACTTCATTTTCTTTAAATCCTCTCTAACTTTGATTTTACTTATATGCCGATAAAAATAAAAATCTTTATTTTCATTTAGGGTGATAAAGTCACTAAAGTCAATCGTATTTTCACATTCTTCATTAAAAAGTTTAGCAAAATACCTCATCCACCTTTGTTGAATATCATCTTCTAAGAAAAGTACTTTTTGATCTTCATCCTTAATACACTTTACTTGAACTAAATCCTTACCACTTCTATCTCTTTGTTTGGCTAACTTATACATATATATTTCTCCCTCCTTAGTATCTAATCTATTATATAAATCATTAAAAGCTAAGCTCTTTGTATTGCAAATAGTTTTCTTAGCTTCTTTACGAGCATCTTTATAGCTTTCCCAATTATCAGAATTTTTACATTTAAATCAATTTTTTATAACAAATCTTCTTATTTTTTATATTATCTTGCACATTTGAATTTCACCACCAATTTTTTTTATTATTAGAAGCTTTTCCTTTCGAAATTCCAAGCACATCTAAGGAGGGTTTTAGCAATTTTACTATTTTAAGTAAATAAAAAATAACTAGGACACTAAAAAAATAATATTGTAGTATAATTAGTTTTGAATAACTTTATGCACCATCCCCTAAAAATTTGGTTAAATTTTAAAATAGTGCATTTCTGCTCAATAGAATTTCTGTTGCATATTCTTACTGCATTTTGTGAAATTCTAGAATAAGTTTATTTGTGTTTTAAGTACAGCAATGCAACAAATTATGTGCTTATTTATTTGAAATGATAAGTTCTGATAAGGTTTGATGTGTAGAAAAGCAAGCTATTCTGGTGCCTATAAATTATGTTCTGGTGGCTATAAGCAATATTCTAGTATCTATAAGGCATATTCTGGTGGCTATAAGACATGTTCTAGCTCCTACGAGCATGTTCTAGAGCTATAAGCATATTTTGTTCCGGTTATGGGCATAAGGTGTTATAAGGAGGAAGTTTATTAATTGTTATTCTGAGATATCAAATGTTTATTTATTTATTTTCTAATGATAAAATTTAAATTCCAGATAACTCTAAGTATGATTCTATTCAATGCATTGTTGATTAAGAAATGTCTTTAAAATTTTGCACCAAATTTGATAAATGAATTATTTGGAAATTCATATCAATTTAAATGTAGCATATCGAGTTGTGTAGCTCACAAATATTTTACTTCATATTTTTAGTGTCTGGGAATGGGAAAAACTTGTTGAGTAGTAGCTTTAGGATCTAACAGAAGTCTGTATATCATAAGTCTATATATGTTTTTTCCCTTTTGAATTTTTTGTATAATCATGACTAGTCATTATATGCTTTGCTCTATATTCTAGTTAGTAGCCATGCTCTATATGGTGTAATAACTATAAAAATATTTTGATGATGAGAAGAAGAGAGATTTTATGCATGAATTTATTTTTAGTATATTTGATGTTATTATTCGCTCTATGATTTTTTGTTTTATTTTAAAGTTAATATTCAAAAGAAAATAATAAAAATTTGAAAATTAGATATTGGTGTTTGCCGGTTGCACGCCAACATGATAGGGCCTAATTTTCTAAAAGTCTTTTCGGGTTTGGTTGTGATAAGAGCTCACATATATAGCTTGTTAGAAGAAACTTAAAACCCATTTTGCATGGACTCATCATCATTTGGTTGCTTTGTGGATGCCTTCACACCCCAAGGGGCTATCTAACTGGAGGAGGTCATTAGGTGACTGTTAGTTGTGGAACAAATGCTAACATCCATTGCTTTGGTGAGCCAAGCATCTGCTGATGGATGGTGACCTCATACAATATCATTGAGCTTAAGGAGATAAAATGCTGATGATGGATATGATAAAGATGTTGAAAAAAAAATAAGGAATATATTTGGCTCTTCAAGTCCAAGGTCAAGGAGGTTCTTCTTTAGGCGAAGTCGACCAACTTCAGGGCTAATAACAAGTTCATGCTAAAAAATTTCAAGTTAAATGGCAGCACTCTATAATAGTACATGCCTTCTGTTGGAGAATTTTTGTAACCTCGAACGGATTGCATATTTTATAATCGGGCACGGCATAAAAAATACGATATATTACCCCGAAGGGTAAAAATACCATTTTCTTATGGGCTCAATAATAAAATTTACAATTATTTAATAGAGATTCCCCCACTCAATGTTTGGTTGAGTAGGGTTTATTTATTTCTGGGGTACAGACATCCCATAGGGGCAAGCCCCTATGGTTAATTACATCCCAAGTTTGATTTGGAAAAACTTTTAATTAAACTAGTGGTTTTCTTTCTTTGGAAGTCATTTAAATATTGGCTAAAATTGATTTTCGTTGTTTTAAAATCCATGAAAGTCTTAGCAAAAAGATTTGACCTTTAGGAATTTCAAGGAGGAGTGGATCAACTTAGATTTAGATTTTGTGAATGAAAGCCAAAGGAGGTGGAGTAGGGGCACTTGATTCTGAGATGAAACTCAAAGGTGCCCAAACTATCCTATGTTGGGCTTTACATTTTAACAACCTAATTTTGGTTTAAGTTGATATTTTTATTAGGAGATTGGGGCTTACATCCCAACAACGCTTGTTGGAGGAATTGCCCGAAGGATGAGGGCTTATAGGGTAATTTGGAATCAACCCATGCCTCGGATCTTAAGACTAAGGTGAGGACTACCGACATGTAGTGCCTCGAACCTAGATCTAACGAGTGCAAAGAGGGACTTACAAGCTAAACCTCACAAGAGGCATAACCCGCCCGACCTCTGGATTTATTATCCCGCCTGGAAGGGACTACCAGCTAAACTCCCCCTAATCGCTTTTAACCATGTCGTCCGGTCTCAATGCAAATGTAGAGTGGTATGATTGTTTTTTTTTTTTTTTTAGAAGATAGGTCTTACAACTTGGCTTTGAGGCCAAGATGCCTGGGTTCTTCAGACTCTTGACTTTTGAATGGACATTGGGCTTCACCTCTGCAGGTACATCCTTCTAGTCCACTTCATTCTTTTGCTCCAAACCCCCACAAGTTTTACATCCTAATTCTACCAAATACATGTTTGAAAAGAAAATGACTCAAACCTGCAATGGATTAGAAGCAGTTTATACGATAAAGCATTACATCCAGAATTTTGTTTAGCACTTAGGGTGCCAAACAATCTACTTCTACCCTATTGGCCACATCTTTGGGGGAGGGGGGAGGGGGGGTTAAGCAGCACCTGTCATGCAAGCAGTTTATTATTTATGAGCGCCCCTCATTTTAGATATGGCCACCTACAAGAAGAACAAGTATATTTCTACACTATCCACTTAAGGGCAAGTGCCCACAACGCAGACAATCCAAGGGCAATCACACCACAACATCAAACACATGCGCAGAAAAGAAAAATCCTAATCCTAGCATGCCTAAGGGGCTGTGCACCTAAGTGTGTGAGGCTTGTGTAGCATGTCACACTAAGGGTCTTTGATTTTATTTTGGAAGGAAGATGTTTAATCTTTATCCAAGGGTGATTTCACTTTAAGTTGTTTGTGACTTAAAGATTTTATTTGATTTTTAAATGTTTCATATTTAGGAGGGTTATGAAGAACCCATAAAGTAACCACATGCTTGCTTTTGGGCAAGTCTGTTACTTATGAATCCTAAGATACAATGATGTATGCATCTCGCCTTTTGGGGGAGATGATTGATCATTGTATCAAAAGGGGACCTAAGTAATTTTTAGGTGTTTTTGGAATTCTCTTAGTGTTTGGATAAGAGAAGTATCTATCTAATAGGGTAAGATAGACTTGCCTAAGGGGGTTTACTTAGGACTTGGTGAAATCCATCCAATAGGGTAGGATGAACTTCAACGGATTGGATAATTCCTAAAGGACCTTTATGACTTTAGCATTTTAAATGTCATAGGAAAGATCACTAAGTTTGGGTTGAGTGGAGGAAATTACTTAGATTTTGGGTCTAAGGAAGGTGTCCAATATGTAGCTTTTGGGCTACATGTGGAAAAATTCTCCTTAGCTTTTGGAGCTAAGAGGAGAAAGATAGGAATCCAACATTTAGCTTTTAGGCTAAATGTAGGAGAACTCTCTCTAGCTTTTGGAGCTAAAGAGAAGGAAAATCTCCTACAACTTTGAGGTATGAGAAGAATGAACCTATAGCTTTTGGGCTAAGGTTGGGAGGATTCCTTAGACTTTTTTGGAGCCGAAGGAAAAGAGGGATGACTTGTAATTTTGGTTACAAGTCATCAAGAGTTATATGGACTTTTGGGTGTCCAAATAACGGAATCCCTTCATCCAACTTGGGTTGGAGGAAAGGAATAGAGGATAAGAGGTGCAACTTGGAAGTTGTAACCCCATGAACATTCTTTGAACATTTGATGTTCAAAGAGGCATATACATTCTCATAATTTTGATTAAGAGAATGAAAATATCTTCCTACAACCTTTGAGTTGTAGAAAGAGGAAAAATTCTCTACAATTTTGGTTTGTAGAGAAGAGAAAGGAGATGCAATTTGGAGATTGCAAATCAAAGAGAATTCTTTGAACATTCGTTGTCCAAAGAGGGAAATGCATTCTCCTAGTTTGGGTTTAGGAGAATGATGGGATTTCCTACAACTTTTGGGTTATAGGAATGAAGGAAGGAACATGTAACTTAGAGGTTGCAAATCCATGAATGTTCTTTGAACATTTTGTTCAAAGAGGCAAATTCATTAGCCTAATTTGAAGCTAGGCAAATGAAGAGGATTTTAAGGGTAACCTACAATCTAGGCTTGTAGGAAAAGAGACGGTCCAACGTGCAACCTAGAGGTCGCAAATTGGAGTTCCTTTGAACGTTCGGTGTCCAAAGAAGAGGGATTCATTCCTCCAATTTGGGTTGGAGGGATGGGGAAGAATGAGGTGCAACTTGGAAGTTGCAAACTCTTGAAAGTTCCTTGAACATTTGACATTCAAAGAATGACGCACACTCTCCTAATTTAGGTCACACTCTCCTAATTTAGGTTAGGAGAATGAGAAGATCTTTCCTATAATCTTTGGGTCATAGAAAGAGAGCTTCCTACCTTCCTACAAATGTTTTGGGCTCATTTGAAGAGGGGAAGGACGCACCTTAGGGCCTTGAAAAGGATTCCTAAATCAACTATGACATGATTAGAAAACTTGAATGGGAGAGGTTCACTTGTTACTTTCATATCATAACAAAGAAAGGGTTAGACTTAGGATTTGGTCCTAAAGCCTTGGAGATTCATGTGATAGAACATTTGGAGCCTTAGGGAGTCCCAAAATACTTCACATGGAGGGAAAAGAGTGCTTGGAAGCAAGCTCTTTATACTTGTTGGAACTCAAGCAACATAGAGCTTAGAACTTTGAAGAAGTTCTAAGCATGAAACTTGGAAGTGGATGTGCATGAGAAAGAGAATTCCCCTACATCTTTTAGAGTGTTTTGGACTCAATTAGGAGGGAAGAATTGATTTCCTAAGGATTGGGGAAGTTTCCAAACCAATTTTGGCATGATTTAGAAACTTGGAAGTTTGGTGTTCCTAGTAAGAGGTCTAGGAAACACGATTTTGACTCGCATAAAGGAATGAAAACACACCTAAAGTCTCTAAGAACAATCCAATCAATTTTGTCATGAATGGTGATTGAAGGTTTTCTAGGAAGGTCCTAAAGATCCGTTTTGATAGGATTTGATTTATTAAAACTTTGATGCGAGGTTCCAATCTCTAAGGAATTTGATCATTTCATTCAATGGTTGAATTTGGAAACTCACACAAATGGAGTTAGGTAAACTTGAGTATGAGGGCTCATGGGCCTTTGAGGGCCCATGTCATATCTCAACCCCCCTCCAAGGTTAGATAAGCCCATTTGGTTAATTTCCAAATCCTAAATGTGGTGGATGTAAACCAAAAAAAATGACTATCACTTGTATGCTCTAAATTTAGTGAAAGATCAATCATGAATTTGGTTGGTCATAGACATTGTGGGGTCTACAACATAGACCTTTGAGGATCTATGAGAAACCCCACTTGGATCGATTGTTAGTGATATTGTTTCCAACCAAATACATTCAAATTCACTAACTTGTAGAGACTATCAATTCCTACATACAAACTCTCCAAAGTTTATATTAATTTTGCCATGACACAAAGATTGGATAGTTTGCATGCTAGAGGATCATTTACCATCATTCTTATCCATGAAAATTAAGAGATGCAACACATATTTAAGTAATTCAAGAGCACATATGGGGTGGCTTATGGGTCTTTGGAAACCCACATCTACCCCAAGTTTTCCCTACAAATTAAATAAACATGCATAGCAATCTCCTAATAATTTTAAAAGTGTGTAATCCTTAGAGAAAGAGACCTACACTATTTATTTAGATCAATTTTGACATAATCTAAATTCTAAGCAACATGCAATTGATTTGGCCAAATGCATAGCCTCCAAATTTGGGTGCTATGACGACGAAGCCTAGGTTTGTTATAGGCGACGGTTTGAACACAATATGAATGCTATTACATGCATTTGAGAGGTTGTCGGATACAAATCCGACCACCCTACGCATATGGCATGCCTCTTTGGCTCTCACAAGAGAGCAAACAAACGAAAATCACCGGATTTCCGCTGTTTTGTGGAGAGGGCAGCGCACATAGGTTTAGGGAAAGCAAACCAATAAAGTTTCTAAGGGACCTATGGTTTGGGGACGTCAACCACACATCAACGGCCTTGGGGGATCCTAGGTTTCACTAAGTTTTAGGATTTTACCTTACCCGGGTTGTCCTAGCGCTCCAAATTGATGTCCAAACTACTGTCCAAGCTCCTAGGTTGCTGTCCAAGGTTCTTTGAAGGCTCCAAGTTGCTGTCCCAGGTTTTCCCAAGGGGGGAGACTGCTGTCCAAGCTTTTTCGGAGGTCGTCGTCGCTGTCCAAGCTGCTCCGGAAGGTAGATTTGCTGTCCAAACTGCTCCGGATGACAGTTTGCAATGTTTGAAAGGCTCTCGGAAGTGATTACTTGCTCTCCAAACCTCCAAACAGCAGGTTTTGATGTTTGAATGCTCCCGGGAGTGGATGCTTGCTGTCCAAACATCCCAAACAGCGGTCCAAGCTGCTCCGGATGACAAATATGCTGTAGAAGACACACCAAACTGCTGTCCAGAATATTCCAACTGCTGTCCTCGCTGTTTGGAGGTCACCGGAGTTGAAGGAAGGGGTGGAAGAAGTCTCCACAGCAAATAGACAGCCTCCAAGTCTCTCTACTATCCTCCAACACTCCCCTTTTTGCTTGAGAAGAGGAAAGAGCAGGTCTTTGCTCTTCCACTTGAAGAGATGGAGGAAAATAGGGAGAAACTTTCCTCTTCGGTCTAAGGAAGAAGGGAAACAGTAGCAAGGAAGTGCATACAGGTTCGGTTGGCCCTCTTCCTCCCTTCGGCTGGGTGCGACCAAGCAAGAGAGCCGAGCGGCTCTCTCTTTCCTCCCCTCTCTTTCGCTGTCTGGGACGGAACCACACGGGGGAGCCGAATGCTCCCCCTCTCCCGATCTCTCCCTCTTTCTCTCGCTCTGGGTCGGGGCGGAAACACAAGGGGAGCCGAATATCAGCTCCCCTCTCTCCTTTTCGTTTCTCTTAGAGGCGCACAAAGCACCGCCCAAATGGGCCCATCCCCTCTCACGCATGGAATGAGGTATTTAGGGCAAGATTTCATGTAAAATCTCAACCCTTAATTTGGGAATTTGATTTGAAATTTTAATTTAGCCACAATTGATAAATTAGGGCTGAAATTGTGTCCGAATTGAACTCGACTCAAACCGATTTGAGTCGGTTTGGGTCCGATCAAGCTAATTTCATGAAATTGAACTCGAATCGGTGCCAAATTGCGTCGAATTTGGCTCGAACGACGCTCGACGGGGTTTGAATAGTTTTGATTTGATTTTAATTAAATTAAATTGGGTTTAATTTAATTAAATTGAGGCTTAATTTGAGTCAATTTAACCTCGACAACGATCAATTGAGTTGATCGAGCGCAATCGAGTCTAGTCGGGCTCGATCGGGGTCGAATCGATGTGAAAATATTCGTCAACACCTTCTATAGTGATAAAAGACATCTTCTAGCAGCTATAGGGGTGCAACTTGATCTAGCGAAAGCTTGAGAAGGTATCCAGGATGCCCATCACTGAATATACCCGACTGCAGAGTCAATCATGGCATCTATTCTTAGTAGTCTGTAGTCATTCTTTCGGCATGCTAGTTTAGATTAGTAAAGTCCACACACATCAACCTTTTGCACCATAACCACATTAGAGATCTAGCCTGGGTATTGGACCTCCTTGATGAAGTTAGCCTCTACTAGCTTTCACACATCCTCCTTGATATTCTTGGTGAGTACAATAGCTACCTTCCTTATTTTTCTTAATGAGGGTAGTGTCCCATCTCACATTCAATTTATGGGAGGTTACTTCCTCATTTATGTCATGCATCTTTGTTTCCATCCAACAAAAATTATTAAAGTCACACTTAAGGCCTAGATCAACTCTTCTCTATGTTCCTCAATGAAGGATGCGCTTATCCAACGTACTCTATCTGACTTACCCTTCATGGTAAATATATCCTCAACTACTTTTGAGGTCTCATGGATTTGGACCTCACCCCACATCCAATTGTAGTACTTCCTTTGAGGAAGACACCACCCTTACCTACTTCTAGTAAATGGCAGGTATGCAATTGGGTAATATTACATCTTACTGCTATTTCCTTTTCTTCAGCTAGAAATTTGATGACAACCTGGTAGGTTGTTACTGTAGCTTTGAAGGTGTTGGGTAGCGGCATTTCTAAGATGACATTGTAAGTCATCGGGGCATCAACTAGAATGAATTCAACCATGTTGTGTACTGCAGTTGCCCTCGCCTTGCACTTACAAGATCAACCATAATGTTGTCCTATAGTAGGGGAGAGTTGTGAAGCAAGGAGATTCAGTTGATCAAAAATAGATTTAAAAATTATGTTCATAAATCTCCCTATATCTATCAAGATGCTACAAATATGATAGTTTGCCACTAGGGCAGTGATAACCACAATGTCATTTTGTGGGTTCCCCCCCACAGTCTTGTCTACGTTAGTAAAGGAGATCATGTGATTTCCATTGTGGAGCTTATGAGGTGAATTCCAAATTCATCTCTTTGACCTTATTTACTTTTGCACTAGTCAGTGGTTCCACTCGCTCATCGTTCATAATAAAGGGCACCATCCTTGCAATGTGTATGATGTGAGAAAGAAAGGGTTCATTTGTGTTGCTCTCCATCGGAACCTTTCCTAGTTACCAACCTAAATCGGTAAGTGCAAACTTTAGGAATGAGTCCTTTCTCTTTCATGCCTTTACTACTACTCTCTCTTGGTAGCAAATTCATGAGAGCGAGTAGCTGAGAAGGACTCAACCACTTGATTATCTCATCAGCATTCACATGATTATTTTCTAGCTTCAATAGTTTGGTGAGTATTTTTAGATGCATTATGCTAAGAGCATTTATGAATTGATAATCATCGCATCAGCATGGCCAAGATGACTGCAAGCTCTATGTCCATCACTTATAGAACTTCTCTATGGAACCTCACTATAAAATTTCTTTATGGCTCTACCAGCTTTTGCCTCATCTTCAGCAGAGCTTATAAGTTCTTCTATGGTGCGTGTTCTGCGGTGTCTGTGTGCAGGCAAACTGTCTCACAAATATTCATTTGAATTATGCATTATAGGTGATCGTTGCTAGTCGTAGGCGAGTAAACCACCTAAGCGCTGACTCCTTTAATGTCATGAAGAACATGTGACACATAAGGGAAACATCAATGTCTAATGGGAAAGTCACCGACCCGAAGGTCACTACATGATCAATGGGAACCGTATAAGACTCCATATGAGGCATGTTGAACTTGAAAGGTGGTCTGGCCTCCATGATCACCCTAGAGAAGGTGTTGATGAACTTAGGTTCAGCTCTTCTAACTCACCTTGTTGGTGTATTGTAGTCTTCATCAACAATCATGGTGTGAGTATGATCGAGAATGGGTTTCAACATTAGCACTTGATCATCTAGTTGCCTGTGGTGGACAATCCAGTCAGATAAACTTTCAGGTGTGATATCTCTTTATACTTGCCCCTAAAGCCTACCTAAGGCATGCTAAATTATTTTCATTATTATTTCTTCTATCACTAGAAGGTTTTGATGAGTGGTGTAAATGATTTCCAATGTTCACTAAGGGGTCATGGGCACTTGACTCAAGATAACTTAACTCATCATTGTAGACCTATCTTCCTTTCCCAAGCATCAATTCATGCTTGCACCAAAGAGGATGTTTTATCCAATTATATCCATGGTACACACCGAACCTTACAAGTAGGTCAAAATGGGGAGTGGGTGATAGACCCAAAAACATTCGAGAGAATGGTGATAGAGAGAGAGTGTGTGTAGATAGAGTGGAGAGAAAATTTCTAAAGTACTTATGAAATTATGAGTCCCAAAACTGGGTGAGTAAACCCCATATCCATCCAAAAAAAACTCCTCAAATTGCTCCTCATCACCCATTATATATAGGGTTTATAGGGCTATATGAAAGGCTAGACAAAAAAAAAGTAAAAAGTATAGTGTTACATATAATACCTATATAGCACTACACACTATCCTAGACATGCAATGCTTGTTAATTAGGTGAAGGATGACAAGGTTAAAAGACTTTAATGAGTTGTCTCTATGCAAGCTCAATAATGCCAAGTAGATAAGCCGAAATGTGCTCAGGCGAGTCTAGAGGCAAGTACTGAGATAAAAGTAGTATATTCGGCTAATGAATTGGTTAATGTGGTTGGAGACAAACATGGAAGCTTTGGGATCACGTAATAAGAGAAGGGTGACTGGCATTCTTTTGTGGAAGAAAGAGCTTTGGCTTGAACGATCATGATGAGTCAAACTAAGGGTCCCATAAGAAAGCTCCTTTATATAGCTGAGTTTGGTTATGTTAGGATTGTTTCCCTAGGAGAGAGTGATTAAAATTTGGTCCACGCTCGTGGTGACTTCCAAACTACTAACACGGAAGAGGAATCCTTGATATTCCCCATACATGGCAAACTCATGGGAAGGCCTAGATGAGAGACTACTACTAGTCATTTTGGGTGAGTTGTCGAGCGAGTTAAAGGTGAGTTCCCTAAGTGGACCCCATAGGTGGGGGGAGTTCTTCTATCATGACATGCCAGTTACCCATTAGATCCTTGTAAAGGCATGTGTTAGCATACAATTTAATAGTGAGGTAATAAATAATGTTCAATCAACAAATAAATTGCTATGATTGTAACAAAAGGTTCAAGTTAAACTTCTTTTAAATTCCTCAAAATATGGTAAGTGTTTAATAAAATGGAAAAATAAAATAAATGTAGGAAGATTGTGAAAAAATCAAATCAAAAAACACTTCTTGCATAAAAAAATAATATAATACTTAGCAAAGTGCATGGATTATTGAGGATGACAATTGTTAAAGCCAAATTGACATAGTTGGGATACGTTTACTAATAATCATAATGATGAAATTTTAGAAATTATGAAACAAGTTTAGGAATTACCTTAAAATAAGCTTCTCCCAATCTTGAAAGCCAACACTATTCAGATTATCTGCTGTAATGGCCCTTTGTGCTTCACTCCTACCAGTCAATAAAAAAATCTTGAATCCCAGGTCAAGAACTTCCATGTATAGCTTCAAGCTAGAATTTATGGCGGGTGCTACTCCTTTCTCCACCCATTTATTGAACTCATGCCCATTGAAAAGCTCTAAGCTATAATATTAGAGGAATTTATCAACATATAAGGTTAATCAAAAGAGAACAAGGATTAGATAACTAGAATTTTGGTTAAGAATCATAAAAGTCCACTAACATATGCAAATAACCATATTGACTGTAGTGTAAATAACTTGTAAAATCATTCTTAAAAATAAAAAAATAATAAAAAAAAAAAAAAAGAGGACAAGGAAACAAGGAAAAGAAAATAAGCAAAATGAAATGAACATAAGAAATTGTATTATTTTATTACAGGACTAAATAGATTAATTCAGGCAAAGAATGAAAGGCTTAAGGGACGAAAAGCTTGATGTGTTTATCCAATTTTTTTGTACTGAAACTAACATCCCATCAAACACAATATGAATAATGTAATTAACAAATTCTACTAATAGTTCAGACTTAAAGTTCATGTTTCGGGGGTGTGGGCTGGAAGTGAAGTTTAGGTTGCCCTCAATAAGCTCCAAAGGTTATGGGTACAAATTATAAAAGTATCTTCTTTGCTAAAGTATCTCATCAAATGAAAGTTTTACTTGTTGTTTCTTACTACATATACATTAGTAAGCAACAAAATAGGAAAATTGTAAAATACAAAGAAAAATAAATAAAAAATAAGGACAATATTAAATTAACAATTTCTTTAGCACTATAAAATGCATGAAAGAATAATTAACTTCAAATCCTCGATAATGATGCCAAAAACTTGACAGGTAATTCCACATGCAACTTAATGTATTAACTATTATTTGTTATGCCAAGGTATAAATCATAATTTAAGCAAGTGCATGTGTCATGTCAAGTAACAAAGTGATGAGATAATTATTTTTCTCATGATGAATTGAATTCATCTTAAGCTCACTCTAGCACTGCTTAATAAAACTACTATATTTATCTTATTAGTCAATTATCAAATCTGATGCAGTCAAAAATAAAAAACCAACAGTTACAAAAGACATGTAATAATTTTTAAAATTTTGAACCTATGATACTAACAATAAAGAGATTTTTTCCTATTTTTACTGTGAATCATAGCATAAGTACGCATCTTTGTCTAGCTCGTTGGAGTATTAGCTAGAATTCCTCCCAACTATAGTTTTACTATCTCTTTAAGACCTCATAACACTATTTTTTTTTTTTTTGAAAATTGCAATAGCATATGCATTAAAGGAAAGAAAGAAAAACAAGGAACAAACTAAAGCAAATGTTCACATTCCTTCTTCAAAAGAGAACCTAGAGAAGAAGGGATGTTTGCAAAAGAAAAACTATCAAAATAAAAGTTGTAATCTAAAGCCATAGTAGCACACATGTCGGCTACTCTATTACCATTCCTATGAATATGGTTGAAAATTACCTTACTGAAATCGGCTAAGAATAGAAGATTCTCCTCTATCCGGTTGAAGCTTTGCCACTTCGCCTTATTCAAAGAATCTTGAATGAATCTGATAACATTGATGTTATCACCTTCTATGATGAGACCTTTGCATTCAACCATCCACGGTTGCAAGTATTTCCTGATTGAGATCACTGCTGCTAGCTCAAGGTTTGCAATGTCCCAATGAATTCTTTTCTCCCCAAAGGCCACCAATAATCTTCCTTGATCATCTCTAAAGCATCCTCCAATTCCAGCATTATAAGAAGGAAGGAGAGCAGCATCCACATTGATCTTAATCCATCCTTGCGGTGGAGGGTGCAAAATAGTTTTAAACTCCCTAGGGAGGTTAGCACCCCAGCTAGCAATGAGAGGATTAGAAGATAAAAAAGCCGTAGATAACACATTTGCTGCAGTTGCTGAAACCGTATTAGCACTCTTGCCATGAACCACCTCGTTTCTGTTTTTCCAATTCCTGAACACAACATTGCAATAAAGAATAACAATATTAGGTGCTATCTTAGATAGACGTTTTAGCTCAATAATACCCCATTCCTGGATTTTCCTCAGTATATCTTGTAAATGCTTGCACTTAGCTGAGACGTGTGACAGATTTTCAATTTCTTTACAACTTCTAGCACATTGATCATCATTACTGATTTTTCTGAATTTTAAGAACTAATTAGTTGGGATAACACCTCTACTCAACCTCCACCAAAACATTTCCACCCTTGGCGTCATTTTAAGCTTTTTTAACCAAATGGTAAATCCAAAATCTGCTTCACTATCTTGCTGGTTACTGCAACGTGTCTCATATGCCCGTGCTGTAATCATTTTGCCTGATAAAGAATGAATTTCCTCCATGAAGTCTCCAGGAACCTCCCATTCAATCTTGATTTGTACAATTACCGCAATCAGATTCTCATTAAAGAAACAGAGCAATTCATCTGTCTTCCATGCTCCCATCGGGTAAATGAAATGGTTGAGTTTTAATCCTTCCAAACCCAAGCAATCAGCTATGATAGGCCAATCCTTGAAGCTCTTGTCTAATAGCCATACATCATTAACAACATCAATACTTCTCCCATTAGCTATTCTCCACCTCAAAAGTGGTTTCAAGTATATTGCTCCATCATTTAGCACTTTCTAGACAATAGAAGTATTACTCTTGTAATTAGTTTTCCAGATCTTATCTCCATACTTAGCTGAAACAACCCGTGAAAGTAAAGATTCAGGCCTTTGAATCATCATCCACATTAATCTAGCTTTAAGTGGCCCTGCTCTATCAACAGCCGAATGTAAATTCATCCCACCTTTGTCTTTAGATTTGCATAGAGTGCTCCTTGAAACATAATGCATCCCCTTCTTGCCGTTTTTCTTGTTCCAAATGAAATTTCTGCAGCATTTATTTATCTCCTGGAGAATTTTCTTAGGCACCATATTATGTGTTGAGACAAAATTTGGAAGAGATAAAAGCGATGTCTTCACCAGAGTTAGTTTTCCAGCCAAAGATAGGCTTTTACTGCCCCAAGAGTTTAATTTCTGCAAAACTTTGACAATGAGAAACTGAAAATCTGCTCTAACTGATCTTCTAAGCAGTAGTTGAACACCTAAGTATTGTAATTCTTCAAAAGTTTTGAAGTTCAGGATTTTCTTTACTTTGACCTTCTCATTTCTTCTTATGGATTTACTAAAAAGAATTTGAGATTTTGTATTGTTAACTTTAAAACCCGTCCAATTACAGAATTTTAAAACTATGCTTCTTAATTTAGTTGCCAAATGTTTGGAAGCATGAGAGAATATCAACACTTCATCGGCATATAAGAGATGACTGATTTTTTGAGATCTTTGTGAAGTTTGAATTCCCAACTCTTGACCATTTTGAGCCATAGCTAAAGAAAACAGTTGAGAGCATAAAATATAGAGATAAGGGGAGAGGGGGCAACCTTGACGAAAACCATTTGTTGCATTGATCCACTTGGAAGCTTTACCATTAATGATGAAAGAAAATCTGGCACTTTTAACACACTCCATGATCAGCACAATCATCTTTGCCGGCATGCCAAACAACTTCAGCACTTCTTCTAAAGCAACTTCAGCACTTGTTCTAAAGCATCCCAACTCATATTATCATAAGCTTGCTCCATATCAATTTTAACCACCATAAAACCTTTTTTATTTTTTGTGATTCTAAGCTTGTGAAAAATTTCTTGAGCAATAAGGCAATGATCCGACAATGAGCGACCATTAATAAAAGCATCTTGTTCCTCAGTGATACATTTGGAAATGCAATTCTTTACTCTATTCAAAATCATAGTGGCCACAATCTTGTAGGTAGTTTGACAAAGGCTTATAGGTCTAAAATTGGACGGCATGGTAGGATTATTGATTTTTGGAATTAAGATTACCAACATATCCTTCCAATCCTTATGCATAGAACCAGTCTTAAAAAAACTGTCAATCGCCTTCCAAGTGTCTTCTTCCACAATTTTCCAAAAAAATTTGAAAAAAGATGTTGTGATACCATCTAATCCTGGAGACTTGTTATGTGAAAACCCGAAAAAATGCCGTTTTAGATCTCGCACGCTTTTCAAAGCGCCGCGACGAGTTTTAAGTGAAAAATTCAATGTTGTCGGATTTCGACTGGATTAATTTTATAAAATTCTACGCAAAATTCTAAGAAATTTGGTATATAAAACTTATATTTGATTTTGCTTAATTTGGGAAATAAAAATTAAAGAAGACTCATTATACCAATAATGCCCTTAGAAGTTATTAAGGCTAAGAGAGTTTAAGTGAGGGCAAATAGGTCATTTAGGCTTCTCTTTTTCCTTATGAGAACCGAACCCTCCCCTCCCCATTCATTCGCTCGGCATTCTTCCGCCCGAACACAAGAAGAGGCGGAGAAGAGGCGTCGGGAAAGGGACGGACGGCGGCTCCGGCGGCGGTTTCCGGTGGCCGAACTTGGGGGAAATCGAAGAGGGAGATTCAAGGAGCAAGAAGGTATGTTTCTAAACCTAGAAAACTTTATGTTTGCCATAGATTTTTGAGATAAAGAATTTAGGGTTTTATGGAATAATGAAAATTTCTTTAAGAAATTTAGAGGGAAGATTTAAGAAACTATTTTATACATTAGAATGTGTTTTTCTCCAAAGATTTCTAGGGTTTCCAAAATTAGGGTTTTCTCTAAAGTTGGAGTTTTTGGAAAAGCCTTTGCAAAAGTTGTTCCTAAAGGTCCAAAAGGGGTTTTTAAGAAAAGAAATTGAGTTTTTTCTTACAAAATGTATTTTCCTATTTTCTAATTATTTTAATTCCGAAAATTTGTTTCCAAAAATTATTAATTTGATTTATGGGAAGTTTAGGCATGCATAAATAACAATATTAATGAAAAGATGTTTTCCAAATTTAGGGTTTTAGGTAAATCCGAAAATATAATTATTTTAAATTAATTTAGATTATGGAGAAAGTGTTATTTTGATTAATATTAATTAATTAGATAAAATTATGAGTTTTTAGATTATGATATACTTTATGTGATCTTTTGGAGAGAGGGAAAGGATGAACTTAGGGTAGATTTTGAATAGAATGAGAGCATTATTTAGATTTATTATAATGATTTTGAAGAAGAAATTATCTCTATTAGGTGTTTTGAAGCAATCTCGAAGGAAGAAGGATTAGCAAGGAGAATCAATTTCAAGATTTCTGTAAGTATACATGATTCTTTATTACAGTAATATTTTTGTTTCTCTCCAGTTCTTTGTTTGAAAGTTCCAACATGTTCATAGGCAATCTTTATGATTAATTTTAGATCATGATTTTACTACTCTGTTCAAATGATTGATCATGCAAAGTTTATACTATATTTTATGACATTATATGATAAAGATTTATGAATTTATGAGATGAAAAGATATGATATGATATGAATGCTATTTGAATGCTTGTATGTGTATGTTGAAAGGATGGAGTTCACCCCCTTATGGTACTAGCTGGGATGCTGTACTCGTGCACGATAAAATGGTAAAGGATATGGAAAAGGAAAATGGTAAAGGTGTACCTTTATGGTACAGACGGTGACTCCTGTGACGGTTGTATTAAATACGAAAAAGAGAAAGACATGTATAATGTTAAATGATATGAAAGGAAAATGAAAGATATGGTTTATGATATGATATGTTTAATGCTATGTTAGTATGGAATCATTTTATGTATGTTCATATGAAATTTGCATCTATCATATTATTCAGTTCCTTGTTTATTAGTTTAGAATTGTGTATTGCTTACTGAGCTTTAGCTTAATGTTAGTTGTTAACATTTTCAGGTGAGCTTAATTTTATTCAATGAGTAGAAGGGGCGGCATTGTTTATCGTAGGGCAGGAGCTCCGAAGAAAGGAAAGGACGAAGATATGTTTGCTTATATGTTTATGTGATTTCAAACTTTATTGTTATAGTAGCTCTTTCAAAATATATTGGAGATTTATTTAGGGAATTGATAGATTTAGGAATTTAGATACTTGACCTACCGTCCGACCTCTGTTCCCGCCTCGCCTACGCGAGCTAACCGGGCCGGGTCGTGACATGTTATTTCCTTGATTGAAAACTGCCTTTATCATCTCTTCTTTAGTAAAATCATTCTTTAAGAACTCTTCAACCGAAAGTTGCAGGTTATTAGGAATTGAAGGCGGCTATTAGGAATTGAAGGCCAGCCCGAGAGCTGACAATTCCTTGATGCCCATTTCTTACTGTAAAACTCATAGAAGACCTCCTCAATTTGCCCGAAATCTTCAACAAACTGACCATTCTCATTCTTGATTTGCCAAATATGGTTTCCATTCTTCTTTGCCGAGGTAAACTGATGAAAAAAACTGGAGTTCCTATCACCTTCTTGATGTCATTTGACTTTTGCTCTTTGGTTCCACCATGTGGCTAATCTACCCAAAGTAACATTTAAATCGTGCACCTCACTTCTAAAAAGCTTCAATTTTTCATCAGTGAAGTCTTCATTGCTAGCTTCTTCAATCTGCAGCTTTAAAATATCCTTTTTCAAATCTTCTTTCAACAAGTTTAATTCCTTACACTTGTTCTTGTTCCAATAGTATAGAGCTTTCAAGGTTCTTTTTAACTTTCTATGTAGAATTTCAGCACTGGTACCATAATCAGATTTCTTCCAAGCCTTATCAGCAATGTTCCAAACCGCAGGGTAAGATTTCCAACTGTCTTCAAACCTGATGAATTTAGATTTCTAATTTTGTGGTTCCACCATATTAAAAACAATAGGAGCATGATCTGATGCAATTCTTGAGAGATGTTTCACTTTGGCCATAGGAATTTTTTGTAAGGCAATAGAATTTACTAAACATCTATCTAATCTCTCCCAAATCCTTGAGTTACCATCTTTGTTATTGCACCAAGTGAACCTTGGACCCACATAGCCAAGATCATGGAAATCGTTATTTGTAAGGAACATCTTCATCTCCTTAGGTCCACAAGAGAAATGGAACCTTTTTCCACCTTTCTTATCCTCTTTAGTGAGAAGGCAATTGAAATCTCCACCAATTAAAGCTGGAGTATTACCCTACATACAAGATTTAAGAGAATGCCAAAGATTTCTACGAGTTTGAACATCTTTACCACCATAAACAGTAGCCACCTTCCAACTGCCTAAAGTATTGATATTCAAGTTTCCCATAACTAATTGGGATGAAACTTCCACAGTTTCAAAAGAAGCCAAACTTCTTTTCCAAAGAACCAAAATGCCACCTGATAATCCAACTGCAGGTTGAAAACAGTAGTCCCAATCTACTCCAATAATGGAATCAATATCATGCCTTTCTAAACAGGTAATCTTCGTTTCAGTAAGACCAACAAAGAAACAATCGTTTTCTTTAACAATCTCCCTAAGATATAGGGAGGCCTCCCTCTTTCTATCCCCCCTACAGTTCCAAAAAATAAGAGACGCCATTATAAAATAACAGGGGAGTGATCCCCTATCATTTTAAAATTCTTCTTATCATCTTTCCTTTTCGTTTGAACAGCTTCCACCGGGCCTAGTGATCTTAATTCTTTTGAAAGTTTTGCTTTCCCAGAGCTAGTCAATGAGATCAATTGATCTGGCTTGATCTGAACTTCAACAGTAGCATTATTTTTAACATCAGCAATATCCAGAACTTCATTGTTTTCTCCAGGCTTGGCATTGTTAAGACTATCAGACTTTCCCATTTCCAGGACTTCCCCTTCTTCAATCTCATCTTCTAATAATTGAAATTTATTCATACTCTTGAAACTTTCTGGAATAACCTGAGAATGAGTCTTTTCAGCCTCCTTTCCACCCCTTGATTTGCAGTTTCCCCTTGTATATTATCAGCCAAAATCCCTTGTTTCTCCTGAAATTCTGCCACAGTTGTCTCCATGGTAAGATTATAACACTAACCGCCAAATGTTTACGCATGGTAAGATTATATTTTAAAACCTCTATTTATTCTTTTACTCCTCCATCAAGGGTATAGATCATATTAGGTTTTAGGTTTATGCACAGCCTATCCACAAACTATATGAATCATGGAGGAATTAAAGATAGCATTAAATAATTTATGAAATCATAAATCCACTATGTAATACAGGTTCCTAAATTATCATAAGCTCAAAAAATCATATTTAGCCAATAACAGAGATAAATTTAACCATTACAAATATTTTCATTTTATTGTTGTAATATAAGGATAGAAAGGACCCGAAAATCCTTTGTTAATCAATAAAGACTTCTTTGCACTACTCCCTTCTCTCCACTATACAAGACTCACATAATGAGTACAAAAGTGCTAGCCTTCACAAGAAGTAGCCTCACACACTCCCTCATGTTTCTCCCAGTTTCCAATCTTATAAGATGAACACTAAGCCTCATATTTATTTATTTCCCAAATAATTGATCTAGCACCACATCGCTGGCTAGGTGGCACTGTGGTGCTGCTAAACTATCATGTCGGATCACTACTCATTGCATCGATTCTCGAGTTCAGCCATCTCTAACTCTCTTTCATCATGGCACAAGGGTTATTTGGAACTTTCATGCTCCACACTCCCAAGGTAGCACCTCGATGCTAATCTCTCAAACACTCATTAGGAACTTCGACTACTGTGAAGATAGTCTAAAAACTTTACAAAATCAAGCAAGTCAACCCTGAAGCATATAAATTGCCAGCACACTCTAACAAGGAGGTATAAGGGTCTTGCAGCACCAACGGCCTAAGGACCTTATGTAATACCCTCAAAATGTTAAAAAAAATGTAAGCGCCAACTTTCTCTAAAGGTTTACTTATTTTCATTAAATTCAACTTTTACTTCCGAGCAATTTGACATATAGAAGTATATTGAAATATTAGATTAATATTTAAATATAAAATGAATAATATTTTACTATTCATATAATAGTTATTTCATTCGTTGATTTTGAATCAACAAATAAAGGTTTGGCTTAGGATTGGTCCAAAAGCCTTGAAGATTTATCTTGCATAAGAAGAGTTGTTGTTTTATGTAACAACATGGAGTAGGAAATTGGATTTGATTCCAAGTTGCCAATGATTCATTACTCAAACACTTTTAGCTTTGATAATGCTCCAACATATGCACGAAAGGGATTCCCCACCTCTCATGAATGTTTTTGGACTCAATTGGAGGAGGAAGATTGTTTTAAGGTTTTGGAGAATCTCTAGATCAATTTGGTATTCTAAAATCTTGGGTATGAAAGTCTATCCCTATGCTTCTAGAGATTTTAAGATCAAATTTGTAACGATTCTAAAAAGAACCTAGATTGCATGCATGTGTAGATGATTCTTAAAATTAGGAATTTATATTGAAACGAATCAAGTATTTGTTTTGCAATGTTGTACATGAACTTAAATCAACAACATTTTGTAGATCTACAACATAGACTTTGGAAAGTCTATGGAAACCTCACAATGATTTGATTTTCAATGATTGAATTAAATCCACATTCAAGCACTCCAAAATCTCATTGGAGTCCACAAATTTCACACATGCACATCTCTCGTAACTTGTAAGTCACTTTTGCATGACTCGTTCTTGAAAGAAGGGTGCATGCAATTTATGGATGAATTCAATTTGCTACTCTAAGTTTTGTATGGTACAAGATACAAGCTATTTGATTCTTTATGTTGTGAGATTTTTTACATAGACATTTGAAGTCTATGCCTCACAATGACTAGAAGCCCAAATCAATTAAACTCAACACATGTATTAAACAGAACTCTAAGAAGTAAACTAAAATTATGCATGCAAAATTCTCCTAATTTGGATGTCTATATATTTTTTTATGACAATGCATCTAAATGAGAAATGCATGCAACTAGTTAAATTCCAACCTATGCATCATCATTGACTTTGAGATCAAATGATGCCTCTACCCATAGGATGATTGTAGCGATAGTAATAGGAAAAATGAATGCTCTTACATGCATTGAGGGTTGTCGGATACAAATCGACCACCCCACGCATATGATGTCTCTTTGCTTCTCACAAGAGAGCAAACAAACGGAAATCACTGAATTTCATTGTTTTGCGAGAGGACAGCCAAACGAGGTTTTAGGAAGCACAAAAAAGCTTCTAAGGACCTATGGTTGGGACGTCATCCACACAGCAAAGCTTGGGGACCCTAGGTTTCACTAAGTTTTTAGTGTTTTACCTTCCCGGGTTGTCCAAGCGCTCCTATCCAAGTTCCAAGCTTTGTCCAAGCTCCGCTCCAAGCTCCAAGCTGCTGTCCCAATTCTTTTGAAGTCCAAATTGCTGTCCCAGGTTTTCCCAAGGAGAAGACCTCTGTTCCAAGCCTTTCCGGAATCGTGTCGTGCTGTCCAAGTGCTCCCAAGCCTCCCAAGCATTGTTTGAAAGTTCAACAGCTCCAACTTGCTGTCAAGGCGTTTCGAAGGATAATTTTGTTTTGAATGCTAACGGAAGCTGTCACTTGCTGTCCAAACTTTCCAAACAGCAGCTTTACTGTTTGGAAGCTTTTGGAGTTGTTCTGCTGTCCAACTTTTCCAACGTTGTCGCATACTGTCCAAGGCTTTTCGGAAAGAATTTGCTGTCCGAACATCCGGACGCAGTTTGCCGTCCAAGAACGCTCCAAAAGCATTCTCGTCGCTTTTAGGTCACCGGCGTGAAGAAGATGACGAAGAAACCTTCACCTCACAAGAAGCAAGGAAATGAGGCTATGCAGAGCAGGAGAGAGCTTCTTTTCAGCCCAAGGAAGGAGAATACATCATCATAGCATGCAAGATCTCCTCTTCACTCAACTTCAGCTCCCAAGAAAGTGTATGGAGGAGGAAAAGGCTTGGTCGGGAGCAGGAGCCGTAGAACTACAGGAGGGGGGGGGGGGGCGAACGGCTCCTCCCCCTCTCTTCCTCTTTCGGTTTGGCTGGGACGGACAAGCACGCCAGGGAGCCGAACGCTCCCTCTCTCTCGCTCTGTCTGGGACGGAACAACTGGGGGCGAATGCTCCCCCTCTCCCGATCTCTCCTTCTTTCTCTCGCTCTGGTCGGGCGGAAAAACACGGGACCGATGAGCTCCCTCTCTCCCTTTCGTGCCTCTTAGAGGCGCACGTCCAACCAAACAAATGCCGCCAAATGAACCAATCAGCCCTCACACACGTGGAATGAGGATTTAGGCAGATTTTATTTGGATGAAATCTGAGCCATTAATCTCAAACTTTGATTTGAGAATCAAATTCAGCCCAAATTGAGAAAATTAGGGTTAAATTGAGTCCGGAATGGACTCGACCCGAACCGATTTGAGTCGGTTTGGGTCCGATCAAGCTAATTTCGTGAAATCGAACTTGAAACGGCGCCGAATTATGTCGAATTGAGCTCGACGATGCTCGACAGGGTTCGATTGGTTTTGATTTGATTTAAATTAAATTAAATTTGATTTAATTTAATTAAATGGGGTTCGATTTGAGTCAATTTCGTCTTGACACCTTCGATCGAATCGATCGAGCACGATCGAGCCCAGTCGGGCTCGATACGAAAAAGTACGTCAAACTAGTCATCAGCCACTGTTGTATCACTTGCACCTTTGAATCGCAGCGGTTTTAAAAGTTTGAAATAATTTTAAATGTCAGTCAACTTCACTATCACTTTCAGATTTGGTCCACTGCTTATAGAAGATTTTTCATAGATGTCATTTTATCTACCACTGTGAATTAAATGCACAGATATCTTAAAATTTTTTAGACTTATTTTCCTCATTCATTTTTGTTTCTGTACTCTGTCGTGGATGACTGCCAGCATTCTTTATAGCACCTCTCAGACTTAAATGATTGTATACATATAAATAATTAATATATATATATATATATATACATGATCTTTTCAAAGCATTAAATAAGTCTGTTATGCACATGTGCTATTATACTAGACTGTTATGTATAGTTCCATTATAACTTGATTTAACTTATAGCTCTGTATACCTTCAATTCATCATATCTCATCCTACTTCTTGGTTTAAATCCAATTATGCTCTCATTTTATCATCCTATATAAGTGGATAGCTACAGTGAATTAAATAAAATAATGAGACAAGTGGTTTTTTAGATATTAGATATCTGTAATCCAATTAATTAAAGTATTGAATTTTTTTAAT
>NW_021318852.1:4471744-4477245 GCF_001605985.2 Dendrobium catenatum
AGATTGAATGGGAGGTTCCTGAAGACTTCATGGAGGAAATTCATTCTTTATCAGGCAAAATGATTACAGCACATGCATATGAGACACATTGCAGTAACTAGCAAGCTAGTGAAGCAGATTCTGGGTTTACCATTTGGTTAAAAAAGCTTAAAATGACGCCAAGGGTGGAAATGTTTTGGTGGAGGTTGAGTAGAGGTGTTATCCCAACTAATGAGTTCTTTAAATTCAGAAAAATCAGTAATGATGATCAATGTGCTAGAGGTTATAAAGAAATTGAAAATCTATCACACGTCTCAGCTAAGTGCAAGCATTTACAAGATATACTGAGGAAAATCCAGGAATGGGGTATTTTTGTTCCAGTTTTTTACTCACTGGATGATTGTGTTATTGAGCTAAAACATCTATCTAAGATAGCACCTAATATTGTTATTCTTTACTACAATGTTGTGTTCTGGAATTGGAAAAACAGAAACGAGGTGGTTCATGGAAAGAGTGCTAATACGGTTTCATCAACTGCAGCAAATGTGTTATCTACAGCTTTTTTATCTTTTAATCCTCTCATTGCTAGCTGGGGTGCTAACCTCCCTAGGGAGTTTCAAACTATTTGGCACCCTCCACCGCAAGGTGTATTAAGATCAATGTTGATGCTGCTCTCCTCCCTTCTTATAATGCTGGAATTGGAGGATGCTTTAGAGATGATCAAGGAAGATTATTGGTGGCCTTTGGGGAGAAAAGAATTCATTGGGACATTACAAACCTTGAGCTAGCAGCAGTGATCTCAATCAAGAAATACTTGCAACCGTGGATGGTTGAATGCAAAGGTCTCATCATAGAAGGTGATAACATCAATGTTATCAGATTCACTCAAGATTCTTTGAATAAGGCAAAGTGGCAAAGCTTCAACCAGATAGAGGAGAATCTTATATTCTTAGCCGATTTCAATAAGGTAATTTTCAACCATATTCATAGGAATGGTAATAGAGTAGCCGACATGTGTGCTACTATGGCTTTAGATTACAACTTTTATTTTGATAGTTTTTTCTTTTGCAAACATCCCTTCTTCTCTAGGTTCTCTTTTGAAGAAGGAATGTGAACATTTGCTTTAGTTTGTTCCTTGTTTTTCTTTCTTTCCTTTAATGCATATGCTATTGTAATTTTTTTTTTTTAAAAAGTGATTCTTGATGCTAAGTAACCTTGCACAAACACACACTCTATGGGGAATTTTTCTTACTTTTTTAGAGTTCTCTATTTTTGGTCACATCTTCTGGGATAATCCCAAAATTAGCCTGGACGATCAGTTAAAAATAAAACCCTAATTAGGGCATCCTGGTTAAGGTATCTGTCATTAAGCTCATCATCCTGGATGATAGTTTTATTGGCCAGGATGATAGAATTAAATCATAAAGAATCAGCCACAAGATCTATTTAGGTAGCTTTTATTTTTTGATATCGTCCAGGACATCATTCTAGTTGATGCAACAAAATCTTAAGGTCTCAAAACCTACTCTATAAAATATTTTTGTTAGTGTTCTTTAAATGTCCCAATCTAATCCTAAAACAAAATTTCATTTTATTTTTAATATTCTATGGATTCATCTTATAGTTTAAAACTAATTAGCAATGTTGGTATGCAAACTTTCACTCAAAATAACTTTATAATATTAGCAATATAAATGAACTATTTTTCTTATAAAAAAACAATCAATTTGAGTTATTATTTAATAGGTTTAGATATGAAGTTATTATTGAAAAAGTATATTTCTTTATATTCTTTTTATCAAATTTAATTATTATTAATTATATTATAACCATACAACCTATATGAGACATGACTCAACATCAACTTGACTCATTTACACTTTTAATTTCAAATGCACCAATATTTTATAGTTTATTTATTTTACTTCAAACTAACAACAAAATATTTAAAACCCATTCATTTGAAATACTTTGCACTCTTATAATAGGCAACCAAACATCCCCTTAGTAAATTCTTTAAATTATAATTTATTAAATCTACAGGGTGTTAAATCCTAAAAATTGTTTACATGATAGAGATTAAATCCGATTAAATATTGATGTACTATTATTTATGTATTTAGGATTTAAAATATGCTAGATCAAATAAGAATTTAATAAAAATTATTATTGATGAAATTTGTATATATTACCAAAGTTGTGAAAACTAGACTAGACAATGAACCAAAAGAAGGAGAGGTTCATGGTTCGACCAGATGACATGCATATATTATAGTATAATTAATCTCAATATTTAATCAAACAAAAAAAATTTCAAAAGAATTTAATAAAGTAAAATATATCATGTTTTATTTTATTAAAAAAAATTATAGAACCCTTATTGCTAATATCTATTAGTTATCACTTTATATTAAATCTTATAGAAATTTAGAATACAAAGTACTTAATTATTAGTTAGAAAATGTTCTATTATTTAATGCTAATTTTTTATCTAATATTTATTTTAATTAGCACAAAATATACTATATAATTTCCCTAATGGCTAGAAAATCTTCGTCTCCTAATTCTCGACTAAATTATAGAATTTTCTCCGCAACGCTCTTGTTCAAAATCTTCCTCTTCAAGTTTGCTAGTGAATGAGTCGAATACATATAGAAAGATTTTTACTAATAACAATATATATTATTCATATTGATGATCTGGTCTATGTCCAGTATACAAAGCCACTTTTTCGCATCCCCATTGAAATTTTATTCAGATTTACCATCCTTAGATCATCGGTCTAAAGGGATAGTCGTCTGAAGTGTAAGTTCTACTATGGAGTTTATCACTGATGATCTTTCTTTTTTTATTATATAAAACTTTTCCTACTCATAGAAATAGCTATTTTAATGATTTCTCTCCTTTTTTTTCCTATTATTGTCTGGTCATTGCTATTCAATCAAAGCTTCTTTGATAACATACTCCAGCAGATTGGAAGTGAAGCTCGAGAAGGTAACTATCTTTCTCCCTTTTGATAAATTAAAGCTTTTTTGCTTAGACAACATTTTCCAGCTGAATCGGAAGTCTAACTCACCGCGAAGATAATGATCTTTCCCTCCTTCGCTAAATCGAAGCTTCTTTTCCCTTCGATCATGTTTTCCATCAGGATGAGTCATGACAGTAGAAAAAATGTATCAATCTTCCCCATTCACGTGCTTTGACTGTTGGTGTTGAAGAAGATGATTTTTTTCTTGGTCGTGGCTATCTCCTCTCTTGGTCTTATGCTGGTCTCTTTATTGTTGTTGTTCTACATCGCCTGCTTTGCAAGTTTTGAAAGAGTTGCTAAATCGAAGCTTCCTCACCTCCTGGATAGGTACGACTCATCGCAAAGGTAATGATCTTTCCCCACTTCGCTAAAATGAAGCTTCTTTGCCTCCTTTAACAATGTTCTCCTGCCATATGAGAAGTCTCGATGGTAGCTCACCGCTAAAGTAATGATCTTTCCACTTTCTCCCATACATTTGTCGAACTATCAGATATGAATTAGGGGAAAAAGCTAGAAAATGTTGGGATAAACTATCAGAAGAGATTTAGGACAAAAAAAGGAAAATGTTGGGGCGAGCTATTGATGAGATTTATGGCAAAAATATTTAAAAACAAGAGGGATTAAACTTGGGGTGAGATTTGAGATATGTGGGATCACTAGTAAATAGAAGATCAACTTAAGGATCATGCACATTATCTAAAGGAACTTTTGTAACTTGAAGTAAAAATGAAATCCTGGTCTTAGGGTCAAGTTTGAATCAAAGTTTAATATATTGGAAGTGAAAATTATTTAATAATATTAATGCTATCATTTAATGTATGACATAATATTGCATTGCAAGAAAAAAGGTTAAGAAGGCAATGAGTATAGCTTTTACAAGTGAAGGTGTATGTGTTAGTATGTTAAGGTGGCAGTAGATGAAGTTAGCATTAAATGTTGAGACCGAAGAGGCTTATATCTTTCCTTTTATATTGAACACAAAAGTTTTAAATAATTGAGAGAGAGAGAGTTAGCGAGAGAGAGAGAGAGAGAGAGAAAGAGAGAGAGAGAGAGAGGAAGAGGGGGAGAGAGAGAGAGAAAGGGCAAGGAGAGAGAGAGAGAGTAAGAGAGAGAGAGAGTGAGAGAGGGCAAGAGAGAGAGAGAGAAAGAAAGAGAGAGAAAGAGAGAGAGGGAAAGAGAGAAGGAGAGAGGGAGAGAGAGAGAGAGAGAGAGAGAAGAGAGAGAGAGCAAGAGAGAGATAGATAGATAGAGAGAGAGCAAGAGAAAGATAGAGAGAGTAAGAGAGAGATAGAGAGAGCAAGAGAGAGAATAAGAGAGAGAGAGAGAGAGAGAGAGAGAGAGAGAGAGAACAAGAGAAAGAGAGAGCTAGAGGGAGAAAGAAAGAGAGAGAGAGAGAGAGGGATGTTGAGGATCTATGGTTTATGATTTTGATGATAGAAAACATTCTTTGTTCTCTACAACTGCCTTATGTACTGACATTTCAGGTTCACACGATCGGACTGCAATTTTGAATTAGCTCAAGATTGGGTAGACTAGGTCTGAGTCAGTTTGTAATCTTTTCTTTTCTTGAGTCTGTTGTATTTGTTGTGGGACCTATTGATTTGTAACTTGGAAGATTTCCTGTTATTCCCTAAAAGATTTCCATTTTTGGTAATATTGGCCGGGACAATATTTATATCGTCCTGGACAATATGTATAAAATCAGAAACCTTAATTAGAGCATCCTCATTAAGGAAGCCGTCAGAAACACATCGGCCTGGACGATACTTATATCGGCCAGGATGATATTCTCAATTCAGAAAGAATCAGCCGCCATAATCTGTTTAGGTATTCTTTATTTTAGGAAATCGGCCAGGACAGTATTTATATCGTCCAGGACGATCTAACTCAATCATACCTAAATTGATCTGGTATTTTTTTGGAAATCATTAATGGCTGATTGATACAATCACATCGTTCAGGATAATCTTATGATCGGCCAGGACGATGGCCTGGACGATTGACTTTGGTCAGCACCAAATCAGGGCGATGATCAGGACGATTAAAATTGGTTTTAAACTGATCATCCGAGATGATCGTGAGATCGGCCAGGACGATATAAATAATTTTCTTCTGATCGTCCCAAATCATCCCAGGCCGTTGAGATGAATTTGAACTAATCGACCAGGATGATATACCTATCGTCCTGGACGATAATGTCGGCAACTTGCATTAATGAACTCATTTTGAGAGCTTCTATTTAATCTATGACAAGGCACTTTGTAAGTGTCTTTGGCAGCCATTGTAGCTTCGTTCTTGTGGGGGAAACTTGAAGAGAGAGCTTGAAAGGGAGAGAGGAAAGGGTGGAGTTTGAGAGGGAGAAGATCCTGTGACAGGGGGAACTCAAGGGAGTGTGGAGGGGATTCCACACGGTTGCTCCGACGAACTCGCACCTTAGTACCATCGGATTCAAGGCTTGTCTCGAGGTAAGTTCACCAAAGAAGAAGATCTCTTT
>NW_021318852.1:4479761-4515451 GCF_001605985.2 Dendrobium catenatum
TCCAGGACTATAAAATATCGTCCAGGACGATCCAGGTCATTTTTTCCAATTTTTCTCTGGAATTTAAGGAAATCAATTATGACTTGATTTCAAGATCAAATTGGCCTGGACGATCGCCAAATCGTCCTGGCCGATGTACTGGACGATTGGACACCGGATAGCTATTTTTCAGGGCGATGTTCAAGACAATATTCCATGACTTGTTCTAATCGTCCAGGATGATATATTATCGTCCTGGATGATATGAACAAACTTCTTCTGATCGTCTCAAATCATCCCGGCTGATTGGGCTTAAATTGCACTAATTGTATAGGATGATTTTAGTATCGTCCTGGATGATAATGTCGGCATCTTGCATTAATGAGCTCATTTTGAGAGCTTCTATTTAAGCTATGGCATGGCAACTTTTGTAAGGGTCTTTGGCAGCCATTATAGCTTCGTTCTTGTGGGGGAAACTTGAAGAGAGAGCTTGAAAGAGAGAGAGAAAAGGGTGGAGTTTGAGAGGGAGAAGATCCTGTGAGGGGGGGAACTCAATGGAGTGTGGAGGGGATTCCACACGGATGCTCCGGTGAACTCGCACCTTAGTACCATCGGATTCAAGGCTTGTCTGGAGGTAAGTTCACCAAAGAAGAAGATCTCTTTGGTGTCGAAGGACCCGGCGACTCTGCCGCACCGGGGATGGTGGAAGTGATTTTGTAAGGGCTTCTCCGCCTAGCTGTGGGGGCTAAAGGAGAGTCACTTGTTTTACTGAAATACTTGGAGGGTGTCTCCAAGGAGTGGACGTAGGTCAAGGTTTGACCGAACCACTATAAACTCGGTGTGTTCTTTTCTTATTATTGCTTCAGCATTATTTTCTTCCGCATTAAATTTTTATAGTGATTTTGGTTTGAGTTTTCTCTTTGGTTTTAAAGTTATCCAATTCACTTCTCTCTTTGTTAGCCTTGGGCCAGTTCTATAGGGCTTAATATCCCTAACGAACTTTCAAGTGCCATATGAACACTTTCAAGGGAGAGAGAGGGAGAGATAGAAAAAGGGAGAGAGAGATAGAGAGAGGGGGAGAGGGAGAGAGAGTCAGAGAGAGAGAGAAAGAGATACATATATATATAGAGCGAGTGAGAGAGATAGAGGGAGAGAGAGGGATCGGGAGAGAGCGGGATCGGGAGAGAGAGAGGGATCAGGAGAGAGAGGGATCGGGAGAGAGAGTGAACAAGAGAGAGAGTAAGAGAGAGTGTGTGTGAGAGAGAGAGCAAGAGAGAGAGAGAGAGAGCAAGAGAGAGGGAAAGGGAGAGAGAGATAGAGAGAGAGAGAGAAGAGAGAAGAGAGAGAGAAGAGAGAGAGAGTAAGAGAGAGAGTGAGCAAGAGAGAGAGAGAGAGTAAGAGAGAGATAAATGGATATAGAGATAGAGCTAGCTAGAGGGAGAAAGAAAAAATTGAGAGAGAGTAAGAGAGAGAGAGTGTGAGAGAGAGAGAGAGAGAGAGTGAGAGAGAGAGAGGGAGTGAGAGAGAGAGATCTTGAGAGAGAGAGGGAGATAGAGATAGCCTACGAGCTCGTGGTTGAACCACATTATTTATGTTCAGAGCTCAGAGAATACATTATTTCCTAGATCCTATGAGAAGAACTCCTCAAAACTCTTGATTTAGGTCATCACACTTAGATCTATTTAGCTTTTCATGAAGCTGCATTTAATCCAAATAAGTTATACCCGTGATTTCTATCCATGGGTAGATGTTACATTTAAAATTTCATAAAAATATATCAAGTGGATCGAGAGAACAAAGCCTTTTTTCATTTATAAAGTTTTGGATTGCACGGGTTTGGGCTATAGGTAATCCAGATTGTTGATCTTACGATCAATGGTCTGGATCCCACCTTTCCGACCGTGGGAGCTCAACGTTGAACAATTTTTTTTGTCCAACAAAATCTCTACCATTGATCCCTTATCGCACAGGATAGGACCTTATTTAATTCGCATTGATGCGGATTAAGGAAAGCGCGTGGGTCCAACCATTATTGTAATTACAAGGAAATGATTTATGGCAGTGCTAAACATTTCCAAAACGATCAAGTGAGTATTGAGCCCTTCCTCATCTGCTGCACCAAACTGGCAAGGCAGGTGTTGAAGCTTACCTGGTGGAGGGAGCCCGAAAAAATTCCTAGGAGGCATTCCTTACAGCCCTTTTCTTTTATGATGTCCTGTTATGATCTGGCAGGCATAAGACCACCCTGACTTTTTACTCACTAGTTCAAAATGATCAAGTGAGTATTGAGCCCTTCCTCATCCACTACACTGAACTGGTAGGCAGGTGTTGAAGCTTAGCTGGTTGAGAGAGCCCAACAGAGTTCTTAAGAGGCATTCCTCACTAACCTTTTTCTTTTTTATGTCCTATTGTGATCAGGCAGACATCACACCCTGACTCTTTACTCACTGATTCGAAAAGATCAAGTGAGTATTGAGCCCTTCTTCATCTGCTGCACGAAAATGATTAGGCAGGTGTTAAATCTTATCTTATTTGGGGTGTCCGATTGAGCCCCTAGGAGGCATACCCCGCCACCCTGATGCTTTATTCACTAGTTCAAAAGGATCATGTGAGTATTGAGCCCTTCCTCATCTGCTGCATCGAACTGATTCGGCAGGTGTTGAAGATTACCTGATTGAGAGGGCCCAATAGTTTCTAGGAGGCATTCCTCACCACCATTTACTTCTTTGATGTCCTATTGTAACCAGGTAGACATCAAACCCTGACTCTATTAAATAATTTAAAAGGATTAAGTGAGTATTGAGCCCTTCCTCATCTACTACACCGAATTGGTTAGGTAGTTGTTGAAGCTTACCTTATTGAGAGAGCCCGATAGAGCCCCTAAGAGGCATTCCTCACCACTCCTTTTACCTTATATCATGTTGTTTCGATAAGGTCAAGTAAATAGTTGGTTTAAATTTTACTTAGGCTCCCTGTTCACTATTTCTATATGGTCAGGTGAATGCTGGACCTCTTCACCTTCTACCTCACTATTTTGATAAGGTCAGGAAAATAATTAGTTTACTTTTTTACTTTGCTCCCCATTCAGTATTTTGATATGGTCAGGTGAATGTGGGAAACTTTCGCCTCCTATTCTGCTATTTTGATAAGATCAGACAGGTAGTTGGTTTACTTTACTACTTTGCTCTATGTTCTCACCTCGGCTCTGCCCTTACTATAGGGTAAGGCAAGGAGAGAATTCCACAACTTGTTCAACTTTCAGTGACCTCTTACTTGTGTACTTTACTTTACTACTATGACACTTTATTCACTTGTTTGAAATAATCAAGTGAGTATTGAGCCCCTTTATATTTGCTAGGCTTAGCTGGTCAGATAGATGTAGAAAATTACCTAGTTGAGAGATCCCGATATAGCCCCCGGAAGGCATTCTTCACCACTCCTTTCACCTTCTATCTTACTGTTTTGATACGATCAGGCAGGTAGTTGATTTACTTTACTAGTTTGCTTTTGTTCTCTCCTGGGATCTGCCCTTGCTATAGGGTAAGGCAAGGAGAGGATTCCCCCTACTTTTTTTACCTTTCTATGACCTCTTATTGATTTACTCCGCTTTACTACTTTCACTCTTTGTTTCACTATTTCTAAATGATCAGGTGAACATTGAGTCTATCCATATTCACCATTTGAAAATGGTCAGGTGAATGTGTGGTACCCCCCTTTCCTTTTGTTCTCTCCATGGCTCTGCCTTTACTATACGACAAGGCAAGGAGAGGATGCCCCCTACTTTTTAACCTTTTGGTGGCCTTTTACTTGGTTCTCTAGATCTATTCCGTTTGTTGACCCTATTTTCCACCTAGAATTGTGTCAAAGGGCTGACCTGATCAAATTGATCAAGCCAATCCCAAATACCATGCTATAACAGGAGAAGAAGAGTGCTTTCTTTATGATTTAATTATAAGAAAATGTATATCTTGTCACTAATGACATAGAACATTCATAGTTCATCTTGTTTGGCAAATAATATAATGTGCATGCATAATAAATCATGTTTGAATTGTAGAAGTTTGTACATTAGTGTGTTTAAAGTTGTCTCATAAATGGATAAAGGTACATGGGTGTATGCTCAATATCATTTTAGCAATAGGCTTCTCATGCATAAATTATCTTCACCAGTCACTCATAAAAATGAATTTGATTTATTTCTACTAGTTATATGAGTTCGTTGGCAAACTTACATGTATGTGCTAGTAGCAAAACAATCTACCTAATCAAAAATAAAAACATTTGATTTATGCTAAGGCCGCATAAATACACTCTAAGCTTTCATGCCACACTTAAATGTCTGATGGAGCATTCACATGCTAATTTATGTAGGAAATACTCTGTGAATATTTGGCAAATGATAATTATTTTATGTTAATCCAAATCATGTGATTGGATATATATAGTTCTTTAGCTATGTTCATGTGACATCCACATGTATACTCTTGAGTTTAGAATTTTACTTACATACTTGATATCATGCTAATGTAGAGGCTTTTAGTTACATCATATAGCTTCATTCATTGTGCACATTGATCACAAGCATGTGTATTTACTGCATATGAGGTTGTATGGTTTATATAGAAAGGTTTTGTGAGTTTAAAATAAATTTAAATTTTTATTGTGCCATGTAAGAGTTTGTATCTATGTTGGTAAACTTTCATGTGTTTCAAATATATGTTGTTAAGGTTTTGTATGTCTCATGTATAACTTTCCTTCATGCCTTACGATAGAAAATTTTTTATGTCCTATGTTGATAAACTTTCACTTGTTTCATGTATAATATTTTTCTATGTTTACTCTTCTTCAACCATGTTAGGAAAACTTTTTCGATGCTTTATGTTCTACTACGTGTATGCATTATTGACCCTATTTTTCACCTAGAGTTAGGTCAAAGGGCTAACCTGGACAAATTGATCAAGCCAGGCCCCAAGACCACCTTCTTTGGGTTCCATGGGTAAAACCAAGTCTCTTGAACTCAGAACCATGCCATGGATCATCCTGGTTGACTAGGTTAACCCGAGTTGACCCAAATTGACCCAAACTACTTCTATTTGATCTTAAATAAATTTAATGGCTTTTAGGCTCAATCTCTCACCTCCCTTTGGTTCCAAGGGTTAGAACAAGTTCATTGAGCTCAAACCCATGTCCTAGCTCATCCTTGTTGACCATATTAATCTAGGTTGACGCATTGAGCCCTAATGGGTCAATTCAAGATCTATTCAAATCCAACTCCTTCCTTGGCCCAATCCACTCACTCTTTGGGTCTAATTGACTAGGTTGACCAAGTCAACCCTTGACTTGGTCAACCCATGTCTCTCTTGGTCAAATTTGACCTATTTAGGTCAAATTGATCTTCTTTAATACCCTAAATTCCTTCCTTTGAGCTTTAACTCAAGCCATGGCCAAATTACCCTTTTTTTCCCTCCTAATTGATCATGGATTCAATCTTGGTCATAGATTATAGTCCTTGACCTTTAAATAGAGTTTTTAGGGCTTCATGAGGCTCTCTATTTCAATTTCTCTCTTCCTAGCCCCTCTAAGCCTGAGAACTTTCATTTGAAAGCCACCATAATTTTTCCCCATCTTCCCTAAGAAAAACTCGACCATTCCAAACCGCCGCCGGTGATCCTCTGGTGAACCAAAGGTCCAAAGCTTCCTAGATGAATTTTGTTCAATCTAAGTCATCTGAAAGCTTAGTTTCAACTAGGGAAACATATAAGGATAGTCTACGAGCTTATAGAATACATTATTTCCTAGATCTTATGGTAAGAACTCCTCAAAAATCTAAATTTAGGTCATCGCACTTAGATCTATTTAGTTTTTCATAAAGCTGCATTTAAGCCAAATAGGTTATACCCCATGATTTATGTTCATGCGTAGATCTTACATTTAAAATCTCATAAAACTCTATTGAGTGGATCGAGAAAACAAAGCCTTTCTTCAATTCTAGGGTTTCAGATCGCATGCATTTGGGCTATAGGTAATCTGGACCGTTGTTATTTTGATCAATGGTTGGATCCCACCTTTTCACATGCTCATCCGACTGTAGGAGCTCGTGGTTGAATTGATTTTTTTTCCAACAAAATCTCTACCATTGATCCCTTACCGCGCCGAATCGGACAATGTTTAATCTACACTGATGTGGATTAAGGAAAGTGCGTGGGTCCCACCATTATTGCAATCACAAGGTATTGATTAATGGCGGTGCCAATTATTGATAATAGGATCAAGTGAGTATTGATACGTTCCTCATCTGCTGCACCAAACTGGTTAGGTATGTGTTAATGCTTACCTGGTTGAGAAAGCCCAACAAAGCTCCTAAGAGGCATTCCTCACCGCCCTTTTCTTTTTTGATGTCCAGTTATGATCAGGTAGGCATAAGATCCTGACGCTTTACTCATTGGTTCTAAAGGATTAAGTGAGTATTAATCCCTTTCTCATCTGCTACACTAAACTGGTTAGGCAGGTGTTGAAGCTTACCTGGTTGAGAGAGTCCGACAGAGTCCCTATGAGGCATTCGTCACCGCCCTTTTCTTTCTGATGTCTTGTTGTCATCAAGCAGGCTTAAGACCCTGACTCTTTACTTACTGGTTTGAAAGGATCAAGTGAGTATTGAGACCTTACTCATTTGTTGCACCGAAATGGTTAGGCAGGTATTAAAGCTTACCTTATTGAAAGTGCCCGATAGAGCCCCTGGGAGGCATACCCCACCACCCTGGCTCTTTATTCACTAATTTGAAAGGATCAAATGAGTATTAAGCCCTTCCTCATCTGCTGCACCAAACTAATTAGGTAGGTGTTGAAGCTTACCTAGTTGAGAGAGCCAGATAGAGTCCCTGGGAGGCATTCCTCACCACCATTTACTTCTCTGATGTTCGATTGTGATCGGGCAGACATCAGGCCCTGACCCTTTATTCACTGATTCAAAAGGATCAAGTGAGTATTGAACCCTTCCTTATTTATTGCACCAAATTGGTTAGGCAAGTGTTGAAGCTTATATTATTGAAAGATCCCGATGGAGCTCCTAGGAGGCATTCGTCACCACCACTTTTACCTTTTATCATGTTGTTTTGATAGGGTCAAGCAGATAGTTGGTTTACTTTTTACTTAGGCTTCCTGTTTATTATTTTGATATGGTCAGGTGAATGCGGGACCCCTTCACCTTCTACCTTACTATTTTATAAGGTCAAATAAATAGTTGGTTTACTTTTTTACTTTGGCTCCCCATTCACTACTTTGATATGGTCGGTGAATGTGGTACCCTTTCTCCTTCTATCTTACTATTTTGATAAGATCAGATTGGCAGTTGGTTTACTTTACTACTTTGCTCTATGTTCTCTCCTTGGCTCTGCCCTTATTGTAATGTAAGGCAAGGTGAGAATTTCACTACTTATTCACCTGTTGGTGACCTCTTACTTGTTTACTTTACTTTACTACTATGACTCTTTATTCAATTATTTAATATAATTAAGTGAGCATTGAGTCCCTCTATATTTGCTAGGTCGAGCTGGTCAGATAGATATAGAAAATTACTCGATTGAGAGTGCTTGACAGAACCATAGGAAGGCATTCCCACCACCCCTTTAACCTTCTACCTTACTGTTTCGATATGGTTAGGTAGGTAGGTTGTTTACTTTACTATTTTTCTTTTGTTCTCTCCTCGGATCTACCCTTGCTATAGGGTTAGGCAAGGAGAGGATTCCCCCTACTTTGTTTACCTTTCAGTGACCTCTTACTGATTTACTTCACTTTACTACTTTCACTCTTGGTTTCACTATTTAAAAATGATCAGGTGAACATTGAGTCCGTCCATATTCACCATTTCGAAATAGTCAAGTGGATGTGTGGCACCCTCCTTTCCTTTTATTTTCTCCTCAGCTCTACCCTTACTGTAGGACAAGGCAAGGAAAGGATCCCACCTACTTTTTCACCTTTTGGTGACATTTTACTTGGTTCTCTACTTTACTTGTCCTTGTCACACTTGGTCAACGCCAACACGAGCGGTTCACTAGTTTGTTTGTCGCCGCTATTTCATTTGTTGACCCTATTTTTCACCTAGACTTGGGTCAATGGGCTGACCTAGTCAAATTGATCAAGCCAGGCCCCAATACCATGCTATAACATGAGAAAAAGAGTGCTTTATTTATGCTTTAGTTATAAGCAAATGTATATCTTTTCACTAATGACATATAACATTCATTATTCATCTTGTTTGGAAAATAATATAATGTGCATGCATAGTAAATCTTGTTTGAATTGTAGAAGTTCGTACATTAGTGTGTTTAAAGTTGTCTCATAAATGGATAAATGTATACATGGGTGTATGCTCAAGATCATTTTATCAATAGGCTTCTCATGTATAAATTAACATCACTCATAAAAAATGAATTTGATGTATTTCTACTAGTTATATGAGTTCGTTGGCAAATATACATGTACGTGCTAGTAGAAAAACAATCTACCTAATAAAAAATAAAAACATTTGATTTATCCTAAGGCCACATATATACACTCTAAGCTTTCATGCCACACTTATATGTCTGATGGAGCAATCACATGCTAATTCTTGTAGGAAATACTCTATGTGAATATTTGGCAAATGATAAATATTTTATGTTAATCCAAATCATGTGATTGGATATATATAGTTCTTTAGGTATGTTCATGTGACATCTGCATGTCTACTCTTGAGTTTAGAATTCTACTTACATATTTGATATCATGTTAATGTATAGGTTTGTAGTTACATCATATTGCTTCATTCATTGTGCACTTTGATCACAACCATGTGTATTGATTGCATATAAGGATGTATGGTTTATATAGAAAGATTTTATGAGTTTAAAAGAAATTTAAATTTTTATTGTGTCATGTAAGAGTTTGTATCTAAGTTGGTAAATTTAATGTGTTTCAAATATATGTTGTTTAGGTTTTGTATGTATCATGTATAACTTTCCTTCTTGCCTCACGATAGCAAATTTTTATGTCGTATGTTCATAAACTTTCACTTGTTTCATGTATAATATTTTTCTATGTCACTCCTCTTCAACCATGCTAAGAAAACTTTTTGGATGCTTTATGTTCTACTACGTGTATGCATTGTTGACCCTATTTTTCACCTAAACTTTATTCCAAGGGCTTGCCTGGTCAAATTGGCCAAGCCAAGCCCCAAGACGACCTTTTTTGGGTTCCGTGGGTCAAACCAAGTCTCTTGAGCTCAAAAACACGCCTTGGATCAACCTGGTTAACCAGGTTAACCCAGGTTAACCCAAATGGACCCAAACTACTTCCATTTGATCTTAAATCAATTTCATGGCTTTTAGGCTCAATCTCTCACCTCCCATGGGTTCAGTGGGTCATACCAAGTTTATTGAGCTCAAACCCATGTCTTGGGTCATCCTAGTTGACCAAGTCAAACTAGGTTGACCCATTGAGCCCCAATGGGTTAATTCAAGATCTATTCAAATCCAACTCCTTCCTTGGCCTATTCTACTCACTCTTTGGGTCTAATTCACTAGGTCTACCCAAGTCTCTCTTGGTAAAATTTGACCTATTTAGGTCAAATTCATTATCTTTAATGCCCTAAATACCTTCCTTTTGAGCTTTAACTCAAGCCACGTCCAATTTACCCATTTTTCCTTCCTAATTGATGATGGATTCAATCTTGGCCATAGATCATGGTCCTTGACCTTTAAATAAAGATTTTAGGGCTTTATGAGGCTCTATATTGCAATTTCTCTCTTCATAGCCCCTCTAAGCCCGAGAACTTTCATTTAAAAGCTCTTCTATCTTTTCCCCATCTTCCCCAAGCAAATCCCGACTGTTCCAAGATACCGCCAGAGATGCTCTGGAGAACCAAAGGTCAAAAGCTTCCAAGAAGAATTTCATTCAATCTAAGGTGTATCAAAGCTCGATTTTAACTAGGGAAATATACAAGGATAGTCTACGAGCTCAGAGAATACATTATTTCCTAGATCCTTTGGTAAGAACTCCTCAAAACTCTAGATTTAGGTCATTCCACTTAGATCTATTTAGCTTTTCATAAAGCCGCATTTAAGCCAAACAAGTTATACCCCAATGATTTCTATTCATGTATAGATCTTATGTTTAAACTTTCATAAAAATCTATCGAGTAAATTGTGAGAATGATGCCTTTTTACATTTCTAGGGTTTCATATTGCATGGGTTAGTGCTATAGGTAATCCAAACCGTTTATCTTATGATCAACGGTCTGGATCTCACCTTTCCGCATGCTCATCCGATCATGGGAGCTCGCGGTTGAACCGATTTTTTGACCAACAAAATCTCTATCGTTGATCCCTTACTGCGTCGAATCGAACGGTGTTTAATCCACACTATTGTGGAATAAGGAAAGTGAGTGGGTCCCACCATTATTTCAGTCACAAGGCAATGATTAATGGCGGCGCCAATCATTGCCAATGATTGGGGGCTGCCAACGCATTTTGGATGGACAAATTCGGTGGTTCCACACATCATCCCAATAGGTCCTGCCGTCATTTATTTAATTTGAATTAATTTAAATAGAATTTTAATTATTTTAAAAATGATTTTGTTTAAATAATAATTATAAATTAACTTTGTAAATTAAATTATTTGTATTATATTCCAAATTCTTCAGAAAAATACACCCTTTAATTTAAAAATAATATTATTTTGAAATACTTATTATATATTAACTTATATTAATTATTATTTGCTTCTTATATTTAATGAATAAAATAATTAAAAATAATATAAAATATATATTTTATTAATTTAAAATTTTTTAATATTCTTTTTATTATCTTAGAAGTATTTAGAGGGTATAAAAATATTTATAATACCTTAAAATTTTTTAAAAACTGAATTTTAAGTTTTTTTTTTTTCAGAAACCGAATTTGCTTTTTCTGGTTGATTTTTTATATTACTCAATTATTTGGTTATTTAAATATTATTTAAATAATTAATACATTAAATATTTTCAAATTAAAAATTATTTTCAAATTATCTTGGATCTCTTTTTGAGGTGACCGATAGGACTCCCAAGGGTATGAATATATAATTACTCTGAATCATATTATTTTGAAACTTATGTATTTGTGCACTAGTAAGCACGAGTATTTTGAATTATTTTGAAATTACATATATGATTAAATCACTAAATTTGGGAGATCCAATACTTGAAATCTTAAAAATAGACCATGCATATAAATAGCATTCATGGGGGATTGATTAGTGAGTAATTGAGTTTCAATCATTCATTAATCGCATCGTAAATCATGCTTAATTCTCATTTTGGTCATATTTTACATTTGTAGGATGCACGAGCACTTAGCTTAGACCCTCCTAGATCTTAGGATTGGGATGTTTACTATTTTTATGAATTTTTCCTTATGTTATCCTAAGGTTTAGTCCAAAACTTACTTTAAACACATTCAATGTAGCGACTCCCTAAGGACAACAATTAAGGATCTATCTAGGGAATTTAGAAACATTATAGGAGCTAGGGTAGATACTTGATTGACATGAAGCTTAAAAAACATAAACTTAGTGTCATTCTAAAACACCTAGAATTTTTTAGGAATTTTTAAGACCTTTTAAACCACTTAATTAATAAACTCTAATATATCCATTAATTAACTTCAGCAAATTCTAATAAATTTATTTCGACTCAAAAATTATCCATAATACCTCAAACTCTTTAGAATTTATCCTTTAATCTTATATAAGTAGGACCCCTTAATTGGTCTTTAATCTAAACCTTAATTTAACCCTGATTAAAAATCACCTTTTTACCTTAATTAAATAATTAAAAATTATTAAAAAAATTCCAAATTTTCTCCAAACACTTGGTGACACTTATTTAGAACATTTATGACCTTTGGGGGTGATTACAAACAGTTTGGAGTTGATTTGGATTAAAACCACTAAGTTGCCCCTTATTAAGCAATTTTAATAATTCATTAATTACACAAAACTATAGAAATTTGTAACTTGGCCTATAAAACTCTAAATATAACAAAATGAAATCCTTAATACACCTCTTAAGGCCTAATATTTAATTAAAATGCTAGAACCCTCAAACCTAACCTATTTTTAATAGTGACATTTTGGACCCCGGAGGACCCTAGACCTTCTAAAATCTATTGATGCAATTTAAACTTCAAAAATTAGTACTCTATGTTAAAATTAATCAACAAAATAAACTAACTAAAATGAATCCTAATTCATTAATACTAGAACATTAATCAAAATTTTCCTTTCTTGGCCTTCAACAAACTTGAATTAATTACCCGACATAGGACCTATCCAAAGCCACACAAGCCTACTACACACACAAAAATTTGCTAGGAAATCACTTCTAGCTCTAGGATTAGGGTCGGTGTTTTACTTTATTTTTTTTCTTTTATGACGTGATGTGATTATAGGTGGCACGTATGATTCTTTAATTTATTCTATTTGATTTACTATGGTTGTTGTGATATTTATCTTATTACTATACTTTATATACTTTACTTGTGATGTGATGTGTGTGATAGATCACCCATGGGCTAGGGGTGCTTTTATTACTAATGTTATCTTGTATAGGTGGTCACGCTAATGCAATGCTAAAATAAAGGGGACAGAATTAAAAGTTTGTTAGGGATGTTAGGCCCTATGAACTAGTCCCGAGGCTAACCAAGAGGGGGGTGAATTGGTATTTTAAAAAAAAAATTCTGAAAAACCAAGAAAAAATATCACAAACCAAAGTCACCACGGAAAAACAAGTGCGAAAAATTAAAGTGCGGAAGCAGTAAAAAGAACACAAGGGTTTATAGTGGTTCGGCCAACTTGACCTACGTCCACTCCCCGGAGGCGCCCTCCGAGTATTGCACTACCAACGTGACTCTCCTTTATCCCCCACCGCTAGGTGGAGAGCCCTTACAAAAACCTCCTTTTTGCCACCCCTGACAAGGCAGAGAACCCCACTCCTTTTGCTCTAGGGAAGAAGAAGTGGAAGAAAGCTTGAAATAACCCTTGTGAACCCCCTCACAAGGTCCCCCTCACAAGATCCTCTCTCTCTCTCTCTCCCTCTCTATCTCTCCTTTAGGTTTTCTCAGGTCAAGACAGCAGCCAAAAGATGTTAAAAAATATTGAACAATAGCTCTTAAATAGAAGAGCTTCAAAGGAGCTCAAAAAATGCAAGTTGTCGACTTTATCATCCATAACGATAATCATATCATCCTGTACGAACAGTTCAAAATACAGATGATCGATCAGAACATCGCCCTGAAGATGATCTGGACGATTAAAATTTGGCTTGATCGTCCAGGATGATCTCACGATCATCCCGGCCGGTCTCACGATCGTCCCGGCCGATATGTTCAAATCAGAGAAAAATCGTCCAGAGCATCGCCCTGAATTTAAGCTGGCCGATAGTTATCGTCCAGGAGTAACTAAGGGTTTTTGAATAGATCGTCCTGGCCGATCCTGCGATCATCTAGGACGATAAGATCATATCAATCATCCTTAATTACTTCCTTGATTCCTGGATCAATTTAGACATAATTGTGTAATATCGTCCAGGCCGGTCTCACGATCGTCCTGGCCAATTTCCAATAATACAGAATACCTAAATTGATTATGACGGCTATTTCTTTCTGTTTTGAGCATATCGTCCTGGCCGGTACAGGTATCATCCAGGCCGATCTATTAATTACGGCTGCCTTAACTAAGAGATCCTGATTAGAACTTCTGTTTTGAACTCGATCGTCCGGGACGATGTGAGTAAAAACAAAAATTCTAAACTCTCAAGTGTGTGTGTGTGTAGGGTTACTTGACATTAGTTGCTTAAAATATTTACAATTGACTCATGAAAGGGAAAAAGAAAAATACAGACTGACTCAGACCTAGTCTACCCAATCTTGAGCTGGCTCCGTTTGTCGTTAGATCTTTTGGTCCTGAAATGTTAGTAGAGGAAGGCAGTCAAAATGTTTGCTAACATCAAAATCACAATTTATGAAATAAAGTTTGCAAAAATCTCCCCATTTTTTGATGATGGCAAACACTTTGATGATTATAGCAGTGTAATTCAAGAATTTCAAAAATTCAAAGTAGAAATAGGTGCAAGTAAAAACTAACAAGTACAAACATAATCAACAAGTACAAACATAGAACAAGTACAAACATAATTAATAAGTACAAACATATTACTCCCTCTTTTGACATCTCAAAAAGGAGGAGGGAACTAAAAAACAACTAAAGCAAAAAAAGTACAAAAAGAAGGAAAAATAAACATAAGCAACTACAGGAAATAAAATCTAAGACTAGAAAAATGAGGGTCCCTGATCATCAGACAGAGGTGGTGGTGGTGGTAGCTGCTGAAAGTAACTAGTCAAGGAAGCAAACTGTGAGCCAAACCAGACCATGTCCTGGTTGTGTTGTTGTTGCTGGTGAACAACAAGAGTAGCAGGTTCCTCGAGGAACTTCTAGAAGCTTGTCGGACTCGCTTTCCACCAGCCATAGCAAGAAATCAGTATGTAAAAATGAGATAAGAAGAAGCTTTGAGGTGAAAACAATGGCTGGAATGGCCTATATTTAAAGAAACGGCCACATCGTCTAGGACGATCATAGAATCGTCCAGGACGATATGGTTCAATTATTGCGTATAAAATGATTGGTCAAAAAGGCAGTCCGATCGTCCGGGCCAATCATATATCGGCCAGGATGATTAGACACAAGAGATCATCCTGAGGAGTCAAGCCGGACGACCGTTGAAAAGCAGATCATTCGAGCTGATTAGGTGTATCGTCCAGGACGATGCGCAATAATTGATCGTATCGATCGAAATTAAAACATTTGAAATCTGTGCCACGTGTATCATCCAGGATGAATAGTGGATCGACCAGGACGATTGTCCAATAATGGATCGTCCGGGGCTGATTTTAAGGATTATAAATGCACTGACATGTGGATCGTCCAGGACCATCTAGTGTATCGGCCAGGACGATGACCATAAATGCATTGGCCAGGATGAAAATTGTATCGGCCAAGACAATCAAGATGATTGTAGAAGAGAATGATCATATCATCCTGGATGATAAGAGATCGTCCGGGACGATGCGTTATAGAAAGCTTAGAAAAGTTCAACAAATGGAATTTTGAAGAGAAATTATCATATCATTCAGGATGATAGAGGTATCGGCTAGGACGATGTGACAAGAATTTGGAAACCAAGAAAAGATGGAGATTATCAGAGAAATCCCCAAATAAATAAATAAAACAAAATAAAAAACTAACAAACAACAACGAAAAAACTAAAAATAATCAAAGGAAAGAAAAGAATTTTTTTTTTATTTTTATTTTTTTTTATTTTTATTTTTTGTTTTAGCAAAGCATCCATATGACAAATTTTTCAAATAATTAAATTTTAGATATTCAAAAGATCAAAGAGTTGACAAGTCATAATCTAAAAAAAATAGAATATCCGATTCTGTTAACCCTAGCTTAGACGTCTTTTAGGGTAAAAATTGTCTTTTGAAAACAAAAGGCTAAACTCAGAATAACTTAATTGGGTAAAAATAAGATCTATTCAAAACTTGGTTACAAATAAAATATCTAATAAATAATGTACCAAAGTAATTTGTCTCAATCATGGAATTTGAAATAAGCCTTTGAAAATATCAAATAACCCATGAGTTCTTCTAAGTTTTAAAAGTTTTAAAAAGAGAGGATAGCTTGCTTTTAGTGGGCTCTTTTTATACCTCTTAACACTTTGATTGGCTCTTTGAGCATCTTTTGATTTTTGATAAACTTTTGTGTATACTCTTTTTATTTCAATTTGGCATCTTAGCCATTTTTTTTTTAATTTTTGCAAGCTAAATTCTCTTTTACAATCTCTTAAAAATGATTCTTAGTTATGAGTAGGTCTTCTAGATATTAAAGAATAAAATCTCTCTCTCTAACATAGGGAAGAATCAAGTCACAAATCTCAATAAAATGATATGTGCAATGACAAGATTTCAATTAACTTGAAAGATATATAAAAACTTTGGACATTATATATTAGGATAAATCATTGTAGCAAGATAAAAAAAAGATCTTATTTTTAAAAATCATTTGTTAAAAAGAGATAGACTTTTTGTTTGGAGAAGAAAATTATACCTACTAAAAGAGGTTAGAAAGAGGGAAAACATCAACGGTGTTTCTCCCTTTAACTGATTTAGAGATGCTAATCATTGGCATTAAATATCTAAAATCTAAAAGCTTGAAAAATCATCATATAGAAAACCAAAATTAAAATAAGAGCAAATAACTAAAATAACAAAACACTAGTACGAAAAAGAAAAACAACAAATACATTTCAAGAATTTATGAAGTAGCAAGTTTAAGCAATTATGAGCTACGAGCCTCCATTTTGTCCAAGTATCCTATGCTTCTCACGAGGTATTTGGTAAGAGCAATCCTGTAAGAATCAACAACTGTCAGATTTAGAAACCCAAAAAGATTTGGGTCCCTTCTTATGAATAGTAGAAAGCGATGCTTGTGTGTTATGTTGTGAATCATGCAATTTTGGTCTCCACACCCGATGTGTACTATGGTGAACAGTGCAAGTGTGTGAGATGTGTCCTAGTATGTCACATGAAAAACATCTAAAACCAGGAAAAGGATTTCTTAAATGGTTTGGGTTATTTTGCCTCTTTCTAGGTCTTGGCTTTAGATCAAAAGAGGTTGTAATCCAATATCCCTTAAGTGAGTTCAATTCATTTTTAAGCCTCAAGTTTGTACTTTTTAAGATATCATTTTCAATCCTTAAATTTTGCTTTCTCTCTTCAGATTTCTTAAAATTAAATTCAAGTGAGGTGTGTGAAATTTTTAATGCGTCATGCTCATCAATTAATTCTGAATGTTTTTTATTTAAATCATCAAAAGCTCTTTTCCCTTTCTTTTTCTCACCTGCATCAAGATTTCTTTGCCCCTTGCTTGTAAGCAATAAGTGAGCCAAGTAAGTTATCAATCGAATAGGTGTTCAAATCCTTAGATTCAGTAATTGCAGTGATTTTAGCATCAAAAGAGGAAGGCAAGCATCTTAAGATTTTGTTCACTTTTTCATAGTTTGAAAATTCTCTTCCTAAGGCATGCAAAGAAGTTACAATTTGAGTAAATCGTGTATACATATCAGAAGTTGATTCAGAAGGTTTCATACGAAAAAGTTCGTAGTCATGCAAGAGAATATTCAAACGAGATTGTTTCACTTCATTATTTCCTTCATAAGTAATGCACAACCTATCCCATATCTCTTTTCCAGTAGAGCAAGAAGAACATGCATGTAATCCTCAGATTTTAAAGCACAGAAAAATAATTCAAACACTTTGCATTAAGTTGAGCTAAATCCCTTTCAACAAAAGTCCATTCAGTAAAAGCAACTTCAGTTTTAACTCTATTAATTTCACAAGAAGGTGGAGAATATCCTTCTTTAATAAGCATCCACATACGATAATCAGTTGATTGCAAAAAAATAGACATGCAAGTTTTCCAAAAATCAAAAGGAAGATTTTCAAATAAATGAGGTCGTGTAATAGAATATCCTTCAGTCATTTTATGATTCCCAAAGTTAGTCATGGATCAAATTCAAAAAGTTTTCAAAATCAATTTTTATGAAACCCACTCTGATACCACTTGAAAGTTTATTAGGGATGTTAGGCCCTATGAACTAGTCCCGAGGCTAACCAAGAGGGGGGTGAACTGGTATTTTTAAAAAAAAATTCTTAAAAACCAAGAACAAATATCACAAACCAAAGTCACCACGGAAAAATAAGTGCGGAAAATTAAAGTGCAGAAGCAGTAAAAAGAACAAAAGGGTTTATAGTGGTTCGGTCAACTTGACCTACGTCCACTCCCCGGAGGCGCCCTCCGAGTATTGCACTACCAACGTGACTCTCCTTTAGCCCCCAAAGCTAAGCAGAGAAGCCCTTACAAAATACCTCCTTTTTGTCACCCCCAACAAGGCAGAGAACCCAACTCCTTTTGCTTCCTCCTGAAGCAGGCAGAGAAACTCGATCGATCGCTGAAGCTTATCTCTCCCAACCCTTCTAAGGACAAGAGACTCTAGGGAAGAAGAAGTGTAATAATGCTTGGAGCAACCCTTGTGAACTCCCTCACAAGCTCCCCATCACAAGATCCTCTCTCTCTCTCTCTCTCTCTCTCTCTCTCTCTCTCTCTCTCTTTATGTTTTCTCAGGTCAAGACAGCAGCCAAAAGATGTTCAAAAATATTAAACAATAGCTCTTAAATAGAAGAGCTTCAAAGGAGCTCGATAAATGCAAGTCGCCGACTTTATCGTCCAGGACGATAATCATATCGTCATGTACGATCAGTTCAAAACACAGACGATCGGCCAGAACATCGCCCTAAAGATGATCTGGATGATTGAAAATTGGCTTGATCATCTAGGCCGATCTCACGATCTTCCTGGCCGATCAGTTCAAATTAGTTAAAAATCATATAGAGCATCGCCCTGAATTTGAGTTGGCTGATAGTTATCATCCAGGAGTAACTAAGGTTTTTTGAATAGATTGTCCTGAATGATCCTGCGATCGTCCAAGACGATATGATCGCATCAATCATCCTTAATTACTTCCTTGATTCCTGGATCAATTTAGGCATAATTATGTAATATCGTCTAGGCTGATCTCACGATCGTCCTGGCCGATTTCCAAAAATACAGAATACCTAACATGATTATGACGGCTATTTCTTTCTATTTTTAGCATATTGTCCTGACCGATACAGGTATCATCCAGGACGATCTGTTAATTACGGCTGCCTTAACTAAGAAATCCTGATTATAACTTCTGTTTTAAACTCGATCGTCCAGGACGATATAAATATCGTCCAGGACGATATAAATATCATCCGAGACGATGTGAGTAAAAACACAAATTCTAAACTCTCAAGTGTGTGTGTAGGGTTACTTAACATCAGTTGCTTCAAATATTTACAATTGACTCAAGAAAGGGAAAAAGAAAAATACAGACTGACTCAGACCTAGTCTACCAATCTTGAGCTGGCTCCGTTTGTCGTCAGATCTTTTGGTCCTGAAATGTCAGTAGAGGAAGGCAGTCAAAGTGTTTAATAACATCAAAATCACAATCTATGAAACCAGGTTTGCAACAAGAATAATTAAGCTTTAAAAACTAACACTATTTCTACAGATTCTCCAAAGACTATTCAGCGCCCTTTAAAATTAAAAGAGTATGGCCAAGTGTGTTTCGTTTTCTACATAGGTATTAAATGCTTTGGTTGTTATATATAAACTACTTGATATATTTTTCCTAGGACAACATTGTAGGTTCAGTCACAGACTAGATTTTCTTTTTCATAATGTAATTTGATGTAAAGTATATCGAGTTGTGAAAGTCTTCAAAAGTGAGGTATTTCAAACACTCGAAACCCAAAAAGAAAAACAAAGGATCTTTATAGGAAATTTCTTATTTATTTGGATACCCTTTTGAAGGACAAACCATACGGAGCCCGAAGTAAATGATCTATAAGGAGATGATTCAGAGAAGGATGTTCCACTCGAAGACAAAGTCTTAAAGATGAAATGCCTAGCTTTTAAAACTTGTGTAATTCAGTAGGATTAGAATCCAGTTTGTTGTCGATGGGGCCTAACCACCATTATTTTTTTGCAGACCCTGGGTTGTACTTATATGGTACTTGTCGTGGACTTTCTTACTTTAGTCTTTATGGATTTATATTGATATGTTTACATTAATTGCATAATAAAAATTGCATACTTTTCTTAGGTTTTTCTCTTACATGTTCTTGGCCTGATTTTGGCTAGGCTCTTTAAGGATAAAATTATTTTTTTACTCATAACCAAATTCTAAAATTTTAAGAATTAAATAATATAAAAACTTAACAACCTAGGGAATAGCCAGAATCATCTAGGGTCACTTGCATATTAATACATTCTCTTCTCCTTCAATAAGACACTTCCCTACCTGCAGGTAGAGTTCGGGTAATCTTATCAATGAGGATGAGGTGTAGGAACTAGGGAAGCCTAGTCTTTTCTAAAAAATAATTTTTTATAAGCCTATTTTTAAAATCTCAAGCATATCTTGTTTAAGCCTTTTAAACTAGCATGCATTGCATTAAAAACTCACTAAATTAAAAATTTAATTGTATTAGCTCTAAGAGCATTCACCCTACATATGTCCAAGGCCAATTTGAAAACTCTCTAAATGTTAGCCCTACTCCAAAAATACTCAGCCTACCTAGTCATCTTTTATTAAGACCGAACTATATGGATTTTATGCTCTTAGGTGGTTAGCTGGCTTTTCTTGTTAGGTAGGATATAAGCCCAGATTGCATTAGTTATGACACAGGTGTTAGTGTTGGGTAAAATACAAAACCCACCATAGATTTAGGATTCAAGACTACTACATTCGATGGCTCATAGTACGCCTCATCGGTGGGTAAGTCTCCTTCTCTTTGTAAGTTATAAATCCTACCTATCTGCGTCATGTGGATGATGCCACTTCTATCTTCTCTCTCTGTATGCTCTGAGTGTATGATTCTCTTTCTCTCATTACTACCTTAGTACCTCGGATGCCAAGATGAACCATACATATTGACTAAGCCCATTTGGACCCTTTCTTTTCCTTTGAGTAGGATTTCCTAGTCTCCCCTTTATGCTGATCCCTTGTCTGGGAAGAATAATATCAGATCATTAATCAAGAGTATTCTCAGGCTCTGACTTGGGAATAAACCCCAATCGAGCTAATGTATAGGGTGGGGGAAACCTAGTATCTCTAATTATGTCATACATATTATCATCGGGGTACGCTGGCGAGAGCCATTATCCTCAATGGTTGATCATATACAGGATCTAATTTTCCCTCCCATTGGCCCACATGTGAAGAGCACAGAGGCCTGCAATCGTCTATATCTCTCATGGTGGTGCGGTCATTCTTGCAACTCAAGCCTATGAGTTTATGCTTTTGATAATAATAAATATTATGGCTCACTTTCTATTATCTACCTATATTTACAATATATTTTTGTTTCTGTGTTTACTAACATTTCACGATTACATTACACCTTTCAAGGCTTAAGTTTTAGCATAATAAGTTTTATTTGTAATTTTCATTAATATTTTTTTGTTCTGTAATGGTGTATGCTTGCTTGTAATCTTGCTCACTTATTTCTATCTTTTTAAAGTTTTCTATTTTTGGTCACATCATCCAGGATGATCCTCAAATTGGCCTAGATGATTAGTTAAAAAAATAAAAAACCTAATTAGGGTATCCTGGTTAAGTCAGCTATCATTAGGCTCATCATCCTAGATGATATTCATATCAATTGGGATGATAGGCTCAAATCAGAAACAATCTTCCGCCAGATCTATTTAGGCATTATTTATTTTTAGCCATCATCCAGGACATCTTCCTAGATGATGCAAAATAATTATGACTAAATTAATCTAATAATTAAGAAAAGAAATTAAGATTTGATTGCTCGTTCATATCATCCTGGATGATCGCAGGATCGGCCAGGACGATCAGTTCATAAATATTAGTTGTTCCTGGATGATCAAACATCGGCCAGCTTTTATTCAGGGCGATGTTTTGGACGATATTTTGTAGATTTGAACTAATAGTATATGATGATATCCTATCGGCCTGGAAGATATGAACAAAAACCTTCTAATCATCCCAAATCATCCTGGCTGATTAAGCTTAATTTGTACTATCATACAAGATGATATTTATATCATCTTGGACAATAATGTCAGTTTATTGCAATTAAGAGCTACTTTGGAGTTCTTCTATTTAAGCTTTGAGAAGGCACTTAGTAAGTATCTTTGGCAACCATTGAAGCTTCATTCTTCTGGAAAAAACTTAAAGAAAGAACTTGAAAGGGAGAGAGAAAAGGGTGGAGTTTGAGAGAGGGAGAAGATCCTTGGAGGAGGTTTCAAGGGAGTGTGGATGGGGTTCCACACGGTTGCTCCGGCGAGCTTGCACCTTAGTACCATCAGATATAAGGTTCATCTTGAGGGATATTTTGGGAAGAAGAAGATCTCTTTGGTGTCAAAGGGCCCGGCTACTTCGCCGCACCGGGGAAGGTAGAAGAGATTTTGTAAGGGCTTCTCTACCTAGTTGTGGGGGCTAAAGGAAAGATACTAAAGGTTTAGTGCAATACTTGAAGGGTGCCTCTGGGGAGTGGATGTAGGTCAAGGTTTGACTGAACCACTATAAATATGGTGTGTTCTTTTTTATTATTTTCTGTACTTTATTTTTACTATGATTAACTGCTTGGGTGAAATCTCTGATTAATCTTTTTATTATTATTTTAATTCATTTCTGTTGCAAGATATAAAAGAATTTTCTTTTAGTTAAAAGAAATTTTTCACCCCCCTCCCTCTTGGTTAGCCTCGGGACTAGTTCATAAGGGCTTAACATCCATGTCGAACTTTCAGGTGGTATAAGAGTGAAATTCATAAAATCAAGTTTTTAAAAACTTTTGAATTTTGATCGATGACTAATTTTTATAATCGTAATATTTTGGAAGTTTATTCAATTACCCGATCACCTTTATTTGAAAATATTACTTTTGATTTTTGGAAACTTTGCATGTCTGCTTTCTTGCAATCATTTGAATTCTGAATGAGGCAAATGATTTTAACTGGTTATTTTATACCATCATGTGTTATAGATAGAATTAAAACTAATATTCCAGTTAATCAATGGAGTAGGGAAGAAATATTAATATTCAATTTAATGCTAAATCATTAACTATTTTTTTGTGCATTAAATTCTGATGATTTTATGTTTGTATCCATGTGCTCTATTGGCAAGAAAATTTGGGATAAATTACACACTATATACAAAGCACTAGTGAAATCAAGCAATCTAGATTTAATATTTTAATGCATAATTATGAACTATTTTGCATGAAACCTTTTGAGACGATCTTAGACATGTATACTAAGTTTATTCAAATTGGAACATCATTACATACTTTAGGTAAAAAAATTTAAAACTCTAAAAAAGTCAATAAATTTCTACATTGTCTACTTGATAAGTTTGATGCCAAAGTAGTTGCTATTTGTGAATCAAAAAATTTTTATGAATATTCTATTAATAATTTGATTGACTCATTTATTTCCTACGAGGAATGCTTGGGCCAAAAATTTTTAGATGCAGGTGAAATGATAGTACTAAATGCTGAAGAATCAGAGAAAAGTGCCTTAATTGGTGATGAAAGAGATGACTTATCAAGCAAATTTTAAAGCTCACTAAAACATAAGCATCAATAATAGTGGAATAAAGGTAAAAATTATAAAAATGTTAAGATTTCTTCTGATGTTATTTTCTTTGGGTGTAGGAAACCTAGACATATGAAAAATTAGTGTCCTAAATTGAGAACTCTTCTTGCAAAAGAAAAGGGTAAAGCTAAGCAAATTGTAAAAAGGGCAAATAATAAAAAGCAAAAAATTTCTTGGGAAGACCAAGCTTCTGAATCATCAGACTAGGAGCAAGATGATGTTTAAACCATTGTTTATGTGTTTATTTTTTGTGTATGCATATTTTATTCATTTTTATGTGTTTTCTATGCTTTTTCTTTGGGTTTATTCTTTTTCCTTTTCTTTTTCATTAAAATTTTAATTTTTCTTTACTTTTTCTTTTTTTTTTTATGATATTTCTCTTATCAACACATATATATCACCATCTTTTTTTTGAAAACAAAATCTTTTTTAAAGTTCATTTTAAAAAATAAAAATAAAAAACCTACCTCCTAGTTTTCTTGAATTCTTATGTAAGTTGTGGTTGACTTTATTAAAAATAGCCAAAGGAATGAAACTCATGATTTTAACTCTCTATCTCTGTTTCCTAAAGAGGTTATTTTACTTTTGATTCAAAATCTTCATCATATTTTAAATTGAATTTCAAAACTAAACTTTTTGATCTCCCTATATTTTATCTCTTTTGTAAGTTGTTGAATCCAACTTATAATTTTCTTAATCAAGTAGTTCATTTTTGTCAATAGAATGAGTTTGCTTTAGTTCTTAAAATATCATAAAGGAAACATATTTGATTGAAAAAAAAGTTGTCAATTATGTCAAATCAAAAGATGCGTAATGACACTAAATTGAGATAAATACACAAAGTGTATCAAATATTAAAAGATACACAAAGTGCGCCAAAAAACCGATAAGAGGCATAAAATGAGCCCACAAAAAGTATGCTTATTTTTCTTATACTACTTAAAACTTAAGAAACCCTTGATATTTTTAGTACTTGAGCTTGAAAATTATGATTCCTTATTCACCAATTTTTGCGTTGATCTTCTATTATATATGTTTTATGAAAGGAGTTTTGAAAACTTTAGTGTTTCTTTTTCTAATTTGTTCCTTGATTTAGATATTAGATTAAAAAGTTTTTGAGCTTTTAAAAGAACTTGAGCTTAGAGTAATAATTTCTAAATTTCTAACATTTTTTGAATTATGGATTGTCAATACATTCCTTACTAAGTTTTTGAATAAAATCAAGAGGTAACTTTCTTATTTTAAAGACTTTTTTATCAAGGTTCATTTTGTTTGTTTGTGCCCCTTCTCTTTTTGATAATGTCAAAGGGGGAGAATGTACTATTCTATTTATATCTTTTTATACCGTTATATTTATATCTTTTTGTACTTTTATATTTGTATGTTTTTTGTAACTTTTTTTAAAAAAAAAAAAAAAAAGATTTCCCCTATATTTTTATTTTTATTTTCTTAAAGGGAAAGATTAGGAGAAAATATTTTTCCTTTTTTGCAAATCCAATCTATAACATTTATCATCATAAAGAAGGAGAAGATTCTTGCAACTCGAGCCTATGAGTTTATGCTTTGATAATAATAAATATTATGGCTCACTTTCTATTATATACCTGCATTTGTAATAAATTTTTTTTTTCTGTGGTTACTAACATTTCAGGATTACAATGCGCATTACAAGGCTCATGTTTTGGTAGAACAAATTTTATTTATAATTTTCATTAATGTATTTTTGTTCTGTAAAGGTGTATGCATGCTTGTAACCATATTCCCTTATTTTTGTCTTTTTAGAGTTTTTTATTTTTGGTCACATCATCTAGGAAAATCTTCAAATTGGCCTGGACGATTAGTTAAAAAAATAGAAACCCTAATTAGGGCATCCTAGTTAAGTCAACAGTCATTAAGCTCATCATCTTGGATGATATTTGTATCGTTCGAGATGATAGGCTCAAATTAGAAAGAATCTACCACCAGATCTATTTAGGTATTATTTATTTTTAGACATCATCCAGGACAACATCTTCGATGATGCAACATAATTATGCCTAAATTAATCTAATAATTAAGAAAAGTAATTAAGGTTTGATTGCTCGATCATATTGTCCTGGACAATCATAAGATCAGCTAGGACGATCAGTTCACAAACCTTAGTTGTTCCTGGATAATCAAACATCGACCAGCTTTTATTTAGGGCAATGTTTTGAATGATTTGTACAGATTTGAACTAATCGTATAGGACAATATCCTATCGACCTGGTTGATATGAACAAAAATCTTTTGATCATCCTAAATTGTTCTAGCTAATTGAGCTTAATTTCTATTGATCGTACAGGATTATATTTATATCATCATGGACGATAATGTCGATTTGTTACAATTAAGAGCTAGTTTGGAGCTCTTCTATTTAAGCTTTGACAAGGCACTTAGTAAGTGTGTTTGGAAGCCATTAAAGCTTCATTCTTCTTGAGGAAACTTGAAGAGAGAACTTAAAAGAGAGAGAGGAAAAGGTAGAGTTTGAGAGAGGGAAAAGATCGTTGGAGGGTGTTTTAAGGGAGTGTGGAGGGGGTTCCACATGATTTCTCTGCGAGCTTGCACCTTAGTACCATCGAATTCAAAGTTTATCTAATGGCAGTTAAAAGTTTGATAAGGATGTTAAGCCCTTACGAATTAGTCCCATGGCTAAAAAAGAAGGGGGGGGGGGTAAATTGGTATTTAAAAAATCTTTCAATCAAAAGACAATCTTAAAACAAAAATTAAGATTCACCATAGAAATTAAAGTGCATAAATTAAATGCAAAAGTAGTAATAAAGAACATAAAAATTTATAGTGGTTCGGTCAACATGACCTACGTCCACTCCTCGGAGGCGCCCTCTAAGTATTGCGCTAAACTCAGTGTCTCTCCTTTTTCCCATATAGCAAGGTGGAGAAACCTTTACAAACCTCCTTTCTACCAACCCATGTGAGGCGGAGAACCCAACTCCTTTTTCGTCCATTAGAAGCAGGCAGAGAACCAAACTCCTTTTTCTTCCTTCTGAAGCAGGTAGAGAACCTTGATCAATTGCTAAAGTTTACCTCTCTAGAACTCCCAAGGAACTAAGGATAATGACTGGAGAAGATGACGATGGATCCTTGCTTGGAGCAACCTTTGTGAACTCCCTCACAAACTCCCCCTCACAAGATCATCTCTCTCTCTCTCCCCCCCTTACTCTCCCTCTCCTCTTAACTCTCTTAAGTTAGAATAGCAGTAAAAGATGTTCTAATGGGTAAAACAAGTGGTCTTAAATAGAAGAGCTTCAGAATAGCTCATTAATTGCAACAAACCTACTTTATCAATATCATCATGTATAATCAGTGCAAATTAAGCTCAATCAGATAAGATGATTTGGGACAATTAGAAGATTTTTATTCATACCATCCATGCTGATAAAATATCACATGTATGATTAGTACAAATCAGAGAATATCATCAGACAATCACACTGAATGGATGTCTGGATGATGAAAAAATAGCTTGATCGTCCAGGTTGATCTCATGATGATTCTAGATGATTAGTTTAAATCCATGAAAATTGTTCAAAGTATCGCCCTGAATAGAAGGTGGATGATGTTAATCGTCCAAAAATAATTAAGGTTTATTTGAACTGATCATCTCGGCTGATCCTGTGATTGTCCAGGATGATATGATTGAGCAATCATGTTTTCCTTAATTACTAGATTAATTTAGGCATAATTATGTTGCATAATACAAGATGATGTCCTCGATAATAACCAAAAATAAATAATACCTAAATAGATCTAGAGGCTGATTCTTTCTATTTTGAGTCTATCGTCTCAACTGATACAAAGATCATCCAAGATAATATGATTAATGACGGCTGCCTTAACTAGGATGCCCTAATTAGGGTTTCTATTTTTAACTGATCGTCTAGGAAAATATTTGAATCATTCTGGATGATGTTAGAAAAAAATAGAAAACTCTAAATTAAATAGAAAAAATTCTCATAAGTGTGTGTGTGCAATATTACTTAGCATTAGGAACCACATCGTTTACAATAGACTCAAGAAAGAAAAAATTTTATAAACTGACTCAGACCTAGTTTACCCAATCTTGAGCAGGTTCAAATTGCAGTTTGATCTTGTTGACCTAAAATGTTAGTAGGCAAGACAGTCGTAGAGAAACATAAGTGTTTGCTATCATCAAAATCATATTCCAGGAAAAAAGATTTACAATAATCTCTCTTTTTGATGATAGGAAATATTTAAACAATCAAAACTAAATAAAATGAAAACAACTACAAACATTACTCCCCCTTTTGACATTATAAAAAAGGGGGAGTAAAAAACTAGAAAGGAAAAAAGGAATGAAAATAGAGTTTTTTTCTTAATCAAAGCATGAATATGACATAGTCTCTATGTAATCAATTTTAAAGACTTGTAAGTCAATGAGTTAACAACATCAAAATCTAAAAAATGATAAAATATCTGATCTTGTTAACTCTTAGCTCAGACTTCTCTCAGAGCAAAACCATCTTTTAAAATTAAAAGATCTAACTCAAAAAAACTAATTGGATAAGAAAAAGAGATTCGTTTAAGACTTGGTTTCAAAAAAATATCTTATAGAATAATATATCAAAGTAATTTATCACAATCACAAAATTCAAAATCAAGCCTTTGAAAAAGTCAAGTGATACATGAATTCTTCTAAGATTTAAAAGTTTGAAAAGAGAAGAGAACTTGCTTTTGGTGGGCTCATTTTATGCCTCTTATAAATTGAATGGCACACGTTGTGCATTTTTTAATTTTTGATACACTTTGTATATATTTTTCAATTTGTCGTCATTGCACATCTTTTATTTTGACATCATTGATCACTTTTTTTCCAAATTATATTCCCTTTCAAAACTCTTAAATATTCTTAGTTGTGAGTATATCTTCTAGATATTAGAGAATAAAAACTCACTCTCTAATATAAGGAAGAACATATCACAAAACAAAATAAAAAATTATATGATAAATGCAATTATAGGATAATGAGAAATCTTGAAGTAATATAAAGACTTTGATCATTATAAATATAAGCTAGATTACTATAATAAGATAGAAAAGATCTCAATCATAAATTCCAGTTATTAATTTGAGATAAAAATTTATTTAGAAAAGAAAATTACATGACTAAAATAGGTTAAAAAAAGAGACATAATCAAAGGTGTTTTCTCTTTTTAACAGATTAAGAGATGTAAAATATTGACTATAAATTGTCAAAAAGTAAAAATATGGTATAAAATATCATTTCAGCAGTGACCATAAAAGAAGAAAAACTAAAAAAGAGAAACAAAAACTAGTAAGCAAAGAGAAATAAAATAAAAAAGCAATAAAATTGAAGATTTAGAAATCACTAAACAACAAGTTCATGCATTTATGTCAATCACACCCAATCTGGTCCTTATGATACTGAAAGTGTCAAAAGCTAATGGTTTAGTAAAGATGTCAGCCAATTGATTCTTAGTTGTCACATGATGTAACTCAATATCTTCTTTGGTGACATAATCTCTAATAAAGTGATGCATTATGTCAATGTATTTGGTCCTTAAATGTTGGATAGGATTCTTAGATATGCATAAGTGTTTGCTATCATCAAAATCTTATTCCCTTAAAATAGAATCACAACAGAAGTGATTTTATAAGGGCTTCTATGCCTAACTATGGGGGATAAAGGAGAGACACTAAAGGTTTAGTGCAATACTCGAAGGGTGCCTCCGAAGAGTGGACGTAGGTCAAGCTTTAACCAAACCACTATAAATCTGGTGTGTTCTTTCTTATTATTTTCCGCACATTATTTTTACTGCGATTAATTACTTGGGTGAAATCTCTGATTAATTTTTTTATTATTATTTTAATTTTTTTTGCTGTAAGACATAAAAAGATTTTTCTTTTAGTTAAAAGAACTTTTTCACCCCCCCCCCCCTCTTGGTTAGCCTCGGGACTAGTTCATAAGGGCTTAACATCCCTGTCAAACTTTTAGTCGTATACTCTCCGCACTCTCTAGCTGCGGTGGTGTCCTTTGAGAGGTCCACATGCATATGGTTTATACATTCAAGTGTTGAAATGTTTATTTGTTAAATTTCTATCTCATGCCTTTGTTTTTGAATAGCATCACCCTCACTCCTTACTTCCTTTATGTTTCCTTGTGAGTTATATTGATTCATGCATATATCATTGGTTAGTGAGTCATGTTTGTTTATGTGAAGGCCCCTACATTTTGACATGGGTTTGTGGACATGCCCTAGAATGCCACATATGGATATAACTTCTACAACCATATAAAGACTTCTCAATGTTTATCGAATGGCTACCCTTGTACACACTTTGCTGACTACTTTTACTTTCAAACCCCATATTATATGGTACGATGTTTACTTAATTTTCCTTAGATTAGTGCACTTACCAATCCTTGGCCTTATGGGCAAAGGCTTGGCCCCTTCTATGAAGTCTAAAGACATTCATGGTTACCCTATGCATGAAGTGTAGGCCCACCCATTGTGCTATGTGCATTATTATTTTTCCACATGATGTGGGCACCATTAGGTTTATTTTATTTGGGTTTTAAAATTGTAAATATCTTTAAAAAATGGTTTCTTAATAATTTTGATCCTCAAATGTGTTTTTGTCATAAACATGTTAAAAAATATACAAAAAGGAAATAAAATTTGAGCTCTAGCATGTTAGGTAGATTCATATGTTAGCTATATGTTGTATTTCTCTGAATAATTAATGTGTTTAATTTATTGTTTGAGCCTAATGTAGAATCTATGTTTATGAAGTTTATTTCCTCCATACAACAACATAAAGAACCCCTAAAAGCCATGAAAATAATTGATAAAACATACAACTAATGAACTTCTAATTTATCTTAAATTTTGTAATGAATCAATCATAATGGTAACCACACATAAAAAATTCATTAAGTAATAAACATAAAATCTATTAATAATAAGATGATTATCTGGTAAACTGGGCCTACAAGGCCATTAAGTTAGCCCCAAAAATAGTAAAATAAACCTCATGACCTTGTTTTAATAAGGGTAATCATCACATAACTTAAATAATCAATAATACATCAGCCATAAATTAAAACTTGGTAACCTCTCTTATACTCAATTCGGAAAGCAAACATATATTAAATCTCTAAAAATTCTAAAACATGAATGTGAATAACAATATATAATGAACATAATTATCTTCAATAAAGCCAAACTCATCAATGAAGTTTATAGACTTGATAATCTTAAGCTGTGGGGCTACATAACTTAACCACTGTGAGCCAAGTCACATACCAAATTCATCCACCTTCTATATGCAACATATATGCATTCAGAGACTTCTAAAAGTTCATTGTAAGTCAAGTCACATACCTTTTTTTGATCTAACTAATCAAGATTATAAGCCATCAAGCACAGATTGGTGACTTCTTCTTCCTTTTCAGTCTCTAATGAGTCTGAAGCTGAGTCCACCCAGAAAGCTCTTTGTAATTTTTCTTGCCCTTATTCACAATTTGTTTCTCCTCTACCTTCTCTTTGCTAGGAGTGGCTCTGAGTTTTAGGCATTCTGACTTAATATGTCCAGGTTCCCTGTACTCATAGCAAATAATATCATTTGAAATCTTACATTTCTATTAAATTTACCTCAATTCCATTGATGGCGTCTCTTTTGCTTCCTCTTCAGAAAGCTTCTGAACTGTCTAGTCATTAATGCGATATCATCCTCATCCTCAGGTGCATATTGATCACTTTCTTTGACTCCTCCACCTTTAGTGCAATATTCTTCTCCTTTTATGGCTCTCCTACATCAACCTTTCTTTGACTCACTCCTTGCTCGTAAGTATTAGTGATCCAAGAAGATTGTCAATTGAGTAAATGTTTAAATCTTTAGACTCTATAATTATAGTTATTTTAGCATCATAAGCAGTAGGCAAGCAACAAAGCATCTTATTAACCATTTCAGTGTTCGTTAGTTCCCTACCCAATGTATGTAAAGAGGTGACTATTTGTGTGAAACTTGTGTACATGTTAGAAGTGGATTCATTTGTTTTTTTGAGAAATAATTCATAGTCATGTAACAAGATATTTAGTCTGAATTGTTTAACTTCATTAGTCCCCTCATAAGTTATTCAAAGTCTATCTCATATATCCTTTCCACTTTTACAAGTAGAAACCCGTATGTAATCTTCAGATTTAAGAGCACAAAAGAAACTATTCAGGCATTTAGCGTTAAGTTGTGCTAAGTCACATTCTTCTATTGTCTAGTCCACAAAGGGAGTTTAAACTCTAACTCCATCAACTAATCTAGTTGGTTTTGTATACCCTTCCTAAACTAAGATCCACATATGATAATCTAGTGACTGTAAAAATATAGACATGCGTGTTTTCAAAAATCAAAAGGAATATTATCGAACAAGGGAGGTCTAGTTATAGAGTAACCTTTAGGTGTGTTTTGGCTTTCAAATGTAGCCATGGTCATTAATAAAAAAAAGTTGCTTAAACTTATAATTTTGAAACTAAGCTCTGATATCATTTGTTGAAATTTGTTAATTATGAATTAGGTTGTTAGACCTAAGCTTATGTCCAGTAGCTTACCAAGAGGGGGGGGGGTGAATTGGAATTTAAAAATTTTCCTCTTATATTTTAAACCGATAAAAAATCTTATAATGAAATTTTCTAATTTTTAACCACAAATCAACAGAAACTAATAAAGTAAAAAAGCAGCAAAAAATAAAAAGACACAAGATTTATAGTGGTTCGGTCAAAAATGACCTACATCCACTCCTTGAAGTCTCCCATTTCAGGTATTACACTATTACCACTTAGTATCTCTCCTTTTTCCCCCACATCAAGGTGGAGAAGCCATCACAAAAACTCTCTTCCATCACTATCTGGTACGATAGATAACTATCATCCTTTTATACCTTCTAAGTGTAGGCAGAGTACCTCCCACTGTTCACTCTCTCTAAGTGTAGGCAGAGAACCTTCCAGCTGCTCACACTCTCCAAGTGTAGGCAGAGAATCCTTCGTCCTTTCACACTTCTCCAAGTGTAGGTAGAGAACCTCCTGTTGTTCACACTCCTCGAGTGTCAATAGAGAACCGGATCTCCTTGAAAAGATCTTTTCATGAGAAATCTAGAATGACAAGAGAAAATAGTGAAGTAATCACAATTCACAAATGAAGATCCTTACCTTAATGAGTACCAAGTGAACCCTTCACGCTCCAGTAGTAAGAAGTCTCCTTCAAACACTCTCTCACACTCTCTCCTTCAATCTCTCTTCAGTTTACACGAAGACCAGTAGACAAAAAGATTTCAAGATAGTTTTAAGTGGACCTTTTATAAGAAAGACACAAAAACCGTCCAAAAACTACAAAATTTCAATTCAGTACGTACTCGATTGTCCCGTACGATCGAATTTCATATGAATAGTGTAAAAATTGTTGTGTACGAACTCAATATGCATTGGTACAAAATTCCTTTGTACTTGATCATCGTCCCATATGAACATAGTTTGTCTGGTACAAACAGTTATTTCAAAGGTTCGTTGGGACAAAAAAGTAGGACGAATCACAAGTTCAAAGAACAGAGAACATCATCCAGGGACGAAGGTGTCAATTCATCTGGACGAACAGAATAAACTAAAAATCCAGAGGAGATCGTCTAGGGACGAATGGGACTATTCGTCTAGACGAACAGTTCAAACTGAGAATCCAGAGGAGATCTTCCAGGGATAAATGGAACTATTCATCTGGATTAAAAGTTCAAATTGAAAATCTAGAGGAGATCATCTAGGGATGAATAGGATTATTCGTCTGGACGAACAGTTCAAACTAAAAATCCAGAGGAGATCGTCTAGGGATGAATGGGACTATTCTTCTAGATGAACAGTTCAAATTGAAAATCTAAAGGAGATTGTCTAGGGATGAATGGGGCTATTTGTCTTGATGAACAACACTTAGCAAATTTTTTACTCACCCTCTGTTCGTTCCATTTGCTCCTAGAGGTGTATAATTGATCTGATTGTCCCGTACGAACATAGTTCATCCTGTTCAATCAGTATTAAAAATTGTGAATTTTAATGTTCTCCCCGGTGTTTGTGTGCAGAGTTACTTAATTATAATCAAACTCTCTGACTCAAGTAAAACAAATATACTCCAAGTTACAAAAAATAACAAATAGATCTTTGATTTGAAATCTTCAACAATCTGGAGTATGATTTCCTTGAAATGTTAGTACACACAAGAGCCAAAAAAATAATTCTTCTAAAATGTGTTAGGAGAAAGTAATACTCAAAATAATAATATTTGGAATTATCAAAACATATAAGTTGCAAGAATGTGAAGCATGCAAAGCTAAGTAGTAACTCTCTCAACAATAATCTTAAACAAGATGAAATGAACATATGATATAAAATTAACCAAATTTTCAAAACTAATACATGATAATCTATGGGTCAATTTTTAAAATGTAATTAACATTTAAAGCATTGTTCACATCACAGTGACTATAAGTTAGTTTTGATTGGCCCTATCCATGCATTCATAGGCTTGGGTCAAAACATGTAATTTTTTTTTTCTTTTATAATATAGAGGGATAGTTTGCTTTGCATAGCATAATACCATTCATGATCTGGATTAATGCTCATTCCCCTTTCTGTGCCTCCCACAAATCTTATATTTGCATATGATCGGACTTCATAGATTTGAGATGCTAGGTGGAGTTTAGCTGGTACCACATTCCAAGCATAGTGGTAAATCCAAGTTGGGGATACTTAGATCCCTGGTGTGGTTTAGGTTATAAGTCCCCATGTAGTGTATTGCATTCGTTAGGTCATAGGCATTAGTGTTGAGTGTATAATATATCCTTTGTAGATCCAAGGTCAAAGCCTGGTGGTGTTGGTATATTGATGCATGCCTTATCATTAGGTATGTTTTCCAATCTTCTAAGGCTGTAAATCCCACACATTTGTGCCACACTGATGGCGATGCATCCATCTTTCTCTCATATATGCTTGATATGAAATGAATCCTCTTTTGATTTCTCCTCTTTGGATGAAACGAATGCTTATCTAATCCATACATGTTGAATATCCTGATTAAGCATATCTTCCTTTGGATTAGAAGAGCCTATGTGTTCCCTTATGCATTAAACCTCAAAAAGAATAATATAGAAACCTTTATTGAGAGTATTCTAAGGTTAAGGCCTAAGATGTAAATAACCATGAGGGCTTGTGCCCATTAGAAACTGACACACACATCAAATAAACCTCATTTGAGCTGATGTATCAAATGAGAGAAATATTATAATTATCGGGTCATTTATATTATTACCCATCAAGCTGTGTAGGTGAAAGCCACTATCCTCCATGATTAATCATATGTATGATTCTATCTTCTCTTCCTTTGGCCTGCTTGCGTAGTGTAAGGGTCTACAATTATTTTATCTTCTGGGATAGTGTGATCAAACCATTTGTATTTAGATCCTAGCTTGTGGTATCCTTTTGGAGCCCATAATGAAAAACCTTAAAAAGGGTAAAATCCATGAGGTTTGTCCCAGCTAAAATGGTTCCACTGGTGTTTATTATTAATTACAAATGAGGCACTTCCATTGGGAGAAAACCTTAGCATAATGTAGTAAAAAGAAATCATATAGAAGACATTACATTGTGGTGATTGGAAGAATCTAATGATAAGGGAGTCATTCTCAAAAGAAAGTTGACCAATTCATTTAGTTGGCAGGACAACAGATTTTTATGGGACCTTAGTTGGCGGGTGATGATGGCCAAAGGGACCATAGTCAGCATGCAATCAGGTTCTAAAAAACGGTCAAGCAGATGTCTGGCGGCGCTTGATAGCCAGACTGTAGTTTGGTAGTGATCTGAAGTAGGGTGGTGGCCAAATAATGATTAGGCGAAAGTCTAATGGAAATTCACATCCGGCTAGAAGTCTAGTAGCCGAGCGGTGGTCCAATAATAATTGGGCAAAAACTTGGCGGAGGTTGAGTGGAAGTTTGGCGGCTGACAGAGGTTGGAGGTTTCATAGTCAATGAGCAACAATGGTTAGAAGGAACATAACCAATGGGCAATAAAGGTCGGTGGTGAAAGTTCGTTAAGGTGCAATAAACCAAATCACACCACAGAAATAAATGCAAAATTTAAAAGCGCGGAAGCAAGAAAAAGAACACAGAAATTTATAGTGGTTCGGTCGACTCGACCTACGTCCACTCCTTGGAGGCACCCTCCAAGTATTGCACTACAAAACGTGACTCTCCTTTAACCCCCACGGCTAGGCGGAGAAGCCCTCACAAGAAACTCCTTTTTGCCACCCAG
>NW_021318852.1:4522656-4539406 GCF_001605985.2 Dendrobium catenatum
TTTATCATCCTGAAGTAACTAAGGTTTTTGAATAGATCGTCCAGGACGATATGATCGTATCAATCATCCTTAATTACTCCCTTGATTTCCTGATCAATTAAGGCATAATTTAGTAATTTCGTCCAGGCCGATCCTTTGATCGTCCTGGCCGATAATTTAAAAATACAGTATACCTTAACTATCTATGGCGGCTACTTCTTTCTATTTTGAGCTTATCTTCCTGAGCGATACACGTATCGTCCAGGCCGATATGTTAATGACGGTTGCCTTAATTAAGAATCCTTACTTAGACTTTCTGTTTTAAGCTGATCATCCCGGACGATATAAATATCGGCCGGGCCGATGTGGGCAAAAACAAAAATTTTAAACCCCTCAAGTGTGTGTGTGTGTGTGTAGGGTTACTTAGCATCAGTCTCTTTTACCATTACAAGTACTCAAAAGGTGAAAATCAAAAGTACAGACTACGTCAACCCTAAACCTACGCAATCCTTAACTTGCTCCTTGATCGTCCGATCTCCGATTCTTGAAAAGTTAGAAGCAACAAGTAGTCCAAGAGACATAGTATTTGTCAATCATCAAAACATAAGCCATGAAAAATAGATTTGCAACAGGTGGGACCGTACTCAGCAGGCTAGAATGGTCAGAGTGACTGTAGTCTGCAGGTGTTGATGGTTGAATTGACCGTATTCGATGGGTGATGGTGGTCTGAGGGAGAATAGTTGGAAGGAAACGTGAGGTCAGAGGGATCATAGTCGACATGCAACAATTGTTAAAGGAACATTAGTCGGTGGGCGATAGTGCTCAGGCGGACCATAATCAAGAGAGTGATGATGGTCTAAAAGATTGTATTCTATGGACGGCAAAGGTTAGAAGTACCATAGTTACCAGGAAATTGAGGTAAGAAGAATCGTAGTCAGTGGGCTATGGAGGTCGAAGGGTCCATTTCAATGGGAGACGTTGGTTAGAGGGACCATAATCAGTGGGGCATAGAGGTTAGATGTACTACTCTAAATATCATCATAGGGACCGTAATTGGCGGGTGATGGTTTTTAGAGGGACCATAGTCAACGAGTAACGGTTTCCAAAGGGACCATAGTCAGCATATGGGGGTTTGATGATGATCAAGGGAAGTACGACAGTGCTCGATAGCCAAGTTGTAGTCTGATAGCGATCAGAGATATGGAGGTGTTCCAATAATGGTTGAGTGGAATTTTGATGATAATCGACGTCTGGGAGGAAGTTTGGTGGTTGAGCTGTGTTCTAACAATGGTCGGGAAAAAATTTGGCGGAGGATTGATGGTAGTCTAGAAGTCAGCATAGGATGGAGTTTTCATAGTTGGGGAGCAACGATAGTCGAAAGGACCATAGTCGGCGGGCAATAAAGGTCTGTGGGACCCTACTCAGCAGGTGAGGATGGTCGGAGGGACCATAGTAGGCAAGTGTCGATGGTTGAGGGAACCATATTAGATAGGCGATGGTGGTCAGAGGGATAGTAGTTGGCAAGCAACAGAGGTCAAAGGGACCATAGTTAGCTTGCAATGATGGTCAAAGTGACCGTAGTCAGTGGGAGATAGTGGTTAGATAGACTACCCGGGATGTAATTAACCACGGGGGCTTGCGCCCGTGGGAAACTTGGCCCCGCAATCTACTTTACCCCACTCGATCTCTCGTATCGAGTGGGGGAAACCCGTGACTAGGTCGTGTATATTGCTACCCATCGGGGTGTGCTGGCGACAGCATCTATCCCCAATGGTCAGTCGTATGCGCAATCCAATCTGCCCTCCCATCGACCCGTTCGTGTCGAGCGTAGAGGCCTACGATCGTTTTGTCCTACGGGATAGTGCGGCCGTACCCTCTGCATTCGAACCCCCGCGAGCGGTGCTCCTTCGGAGGCCCACAACTGGGTGTGACGATGGTCGAGCAGATGTCTGGTGGTGCTCGACAGACAGTCTATAGTTTAGCAGCAATCGACGGTATGATGGTTGTCCAACAATGGTTGGGCAGAAGTCTAATGACAACAGCATCTTGGTGGAAGTCTGGCGGCTGAGGGGTTGTCCAAGGAGGGTAGGGTAAAGATTTTATAGAGGCTGGATGGAAATCCGGCGGTCAGCAGAGGTCGGAGGTTTCATAGTCGGCGAGCAATGATGATTGGAAGGATCATAGTCGACGGGCGACAAAGGTCGGTGGAATAATACTCAGTGGGTGAGGGTGGTTGGAAGGACCGCAGTCGGTAAGTGTCGATTGTTGGAGGGACCGTATTTGACCAGCGATGGTGGTAGAAGGGAGAGTAGTTGAAAGGAAATGGAGGCCAATGCATCATAGTCGGTGGGCAATGATGGTAAAAAGGACCATAGTCGAGGGGAGATAGAGGTCAGATGAACCATTGTCAGGGGAGTGATGATGGTTTGAAAAACCAAAGTGGTGGTTGATGAAGGTCAAAAGTACCATAGTTGGCGGGCGACGGAGGTTAGATGGACCGTAGTTGGCGGATGATGGAGGTCAGAGGGACCTTTTCAATTGGAGACATTGGTCAGAGGGATCATAATCAATTGCCCACAGAGGTTAGAGGTACTATAGTCACCATGTGACATTCGTCTTAGGGACCGTAGTGGGATGGTGATGGTTGTTAGAGAGGTCCTAGTCGGCGGGTGACGATGGCCAAAGGGACAATAGTCAGCATGCAATGGGGGTCCGATGATGATCGAGTGGAAGTCCAGAAGTGCTCGAAAGTCAGGCTGTAGTCTTACTTAGATCGGCGGTAGGGCGGTGGTTCAACAATGTTTGGGAGAAAGTCTGATGACAATTGGCGTTCGAGCGGGGGTCCAAAGATGGTCGGGTGAAAATTTGGCGGAGGCTGGACAGAAGTCAGGCGATCTGGTGGTGGTTCGACGATTGTCAGGTGAAATTAATGCAGCGGTTGGCTATCGAAAACTGAGTGGAAGTCCAACAGAGGTTAGCGGCCAGGCGATGGTCTAGTGCGGTCGACGAACGTTCATCTGCGGTGGTGCTGGTGCTCTTGAAGCTTCAGAGCTCTGTTCAATCTCCAGTCAAAATGTTCATCTTCATTAGAGAGTGGAGGTCTATTTATAGAATTTAAAGAGTGTCATGCCCCTTAAATATAGAGAAGATTTGGGGCATATTTGGAGTGCTCCATCGGACGGCCTGTATTGATCCCCCGATCATAAAGCGTTTTTCAAGTGCTTAAGTGCCTTAATGATGTTGGAATCCAACAATATTGGTCTCGTTGGATTCGTCTCGCCGATACGCTCAATTTGACTATAAGCATGTCATATTTGGATATCGTTTGGTAATCCAATTGATGCTTTGAACCATCTCAATAAGCTTCGGGCCCCCGATTTGGACCCATTTGGGCTCGGATTGGACCGATTTCGGTGTCGTTGAGATCATCTCGTTGGGACATTCAGTTTGAGTAGAGGTTTGCTAAAATTGGATTTCTGGTAGTACCAAATTTAATTTTTGATGTTTTCAACTTGATTACACCTTGAGATTCGTGCACGATCAAGATGATTTTTGGTGATGTTTCAAGGCCCAACAAAAAAGGTAAAAGTCACGGATATAATATAAGTTTATGAATGATTATCAACCTTGCAATTGTTCTGCAATATTTTGCACTCAGCTGCATGTTACTCCATTTCATATTGGGAGAACATGTTTCAGAGATTTTGCTTATAATACAAACCGAGTATTTGTTTAACTGTTATGTATAAAGGAACTAAAGTATGGTTGCATTAAGGTGTTGTAGCTATGGTAAGTGGAATCAGATGCATTAAAGATCAAATGAATTTTAGCATGCACAGATTTATTCCACACCATTGGAGCATGAAAGTAAATTTAGTTGATCCAATCGTTCATTGTTTTTTTTTTATCCAATCTTTCATTGTTGTTCTTTACTATATTATGCGCTAAAGACGGCCTCTTTTTGTTGATTTGACACTCTTTTTTCTTCTTTACTATATAGGTTTAATTTATAATAGCAAGTTTTTATCTTTTGCATCTAGCTATTTTATTAGAGCATTTTTCTTCCTCAATTTGAAGGCTGAACAACTATTTTTTACTGGAATGGTGCAACGTTTTCCGACTGTAATTTTACTTCAGCTTCTGTCCCATAATAAATTTTTAGTTCTTATTTCGTTGGTTTTGAAATTTATGATCTGCAAGGAGTAACATTTGCATAACTTTATTTTTCAGATAACTGTCACAGTTCTATATGACAAGATATATATTTTTTGCTTTCAAAAGTTTTTATGATAATAAAGAACATTTTATTATCAAGAATATTAGGGTGAAATAATTATAAAAAATTTAGTATCAAAACGCATGTAGTATTTATAATAGCTTTCAAAATTGTATTTTACTCATAATATTTCTACTACCACTTACAAAAAGCTACAATCCCGAAAAGCAAATCCTATTTTAGATTGAAGGCACAAGCGGAATCACACAGCATCTTGCCCACCCGCAATAAGTAAAAATGAATATAAGGGGAGTAATTTCGAAATTTTGTCATTACCTTTTTTTTTTTTTTCCTAAGCTAAGCCGCATGCCCAACTTGCCCGGTTTGCTATTTGTTGTTCCCCATCTTTTCACGCAGGTGGCAAGTGAAGGCTCAGAGCTACTCCCGGTTATGGTTCTAGTGACCTCATCCTCTGTTCATGCAGCTAATCACACTCACTCATCGGGCTTGTTGTATGCTTTAGGCTCGAGGTTCATCCTTCCCAGCCCTCAGAACTCTCGCAGCCAGTAGCCCTGCTCCCATCCGAACCACCATCGGCTGCCGCTGTCCTGTTGTAAGGTATGTTTCTAAGGTTCCTTCTCTTTTTTGCTTGCAATATTTGCTAAATTAGAACGCTGGACGGCTTTCCCTAAGAAATATAGATGGTGTGAGTTGTGAATCTATGATGTGGATGCATATATAAATATTTATCCAGTAGCTTTCTAATTCATTTAGAATTGATTTCTTTAGGGATTGCTAATTTTATTTTCTGTTGGGTTGATAAATCTCTAATTAGACTTTAACTGAATATGGTTGTTGGGTTTGTATCGATCATGATTTGATTCATTTGGTTGTTTGGGTTGAATTGTGGGCTTTTGGATTCAATGAATTTTTTGTCGTATTGTTATAAAAATTTTGTTTGCGTTCAAGTAATTTGCTTTAATTTTGAGAGGAATTTTTGCATTAAAAAAGTTCGCTTCAATTTCAAGAACATAAATGTTTGATTTTTAAGCCAAACTTTTGAATTTCATGTCCTTTTGTTTGGTTTTTTATTATGGTAATTTACGTACCCGTTATAGGATGAATACAATACATTTCATGCAAAGCACTATTATAAATAAGAGACAAGAATTATTGTAAAGCCTCCAAGACCAAGTCCATTCATCTTTAAAACTATCGAAACCATTGGATATATTATATTAATTAACTGAATGAAAAAATAAAAAAGAACTATCTTATTCATTTGTTTAGTGTTATTTCACTTTCTTTTGTTTAGTACTTTTAAAGAAAGAGATATATTAATTCATATAACTGTTAATTAAGCAAAGTTGTGCTGATTTTATATATTCACCAATATATATATATATATATATATATATATTAATGTATCTTCTATATGTAAGTTTTTATGTATAAGTGTCCTAGGCGTATTATATTACAAGAGATTATCATGGAGATAAAATTTAGACAAATGTAACTTTTACAAAGCCACACTAAGTTAATAATGATATACTTTTAAATGTTAATGCATTGATAGAGATGAGTTAGCTTGCATGATTTGGATATAACTTTTTTTTTTTTTTTTGACGAGTGATCTTTTTTGGTCTTAAATTTCTTTTAGGATAAAATAAATGTATCATTATTTAAAAATGAAAGAACATATAGAGATTGATATTAAAAATCCTAGCTAATCGTGTACTCCAAACTAGAATTTGGACTTATGATGTAAATGAAAAAAATAAAATTCAAATAACATATTTGTTTAAGGGACCCATTTAAAAAAAGTCCACATTTCTCCTAAACATTAATTAGAAATGTTGGATGCATATTTTATCCAAAATGGTTTAAGGAATATCCTAACGGGTTAGTATACAACATGCAAAAGGATGTTGCATTTTATCTTTACTGATACATGTTCTCCCAAGCGAAGCTTATTACATGCCAAAGTTGTAGAGACTCAATTATTGGGAAAGTGTTCAAAAATTGAAAGAGAAAAGAATAACTATTAAGTCATAATGGAAAGCATAATAATGTACATTATAAGGTCAGATAAAAATGTGAAGACTTAAAGAAGAGTCAAGAATATAATCTTCTTGTTTTACGACTGAGCAAAGATGAGAAGAACAAAAAAATTTATAGGATCATCTTGAAAGCAGCAGTGAATTGCATTCGATTTCTCTTACGTCAAGGATTATCATTCCATAGGCTTAAGATGTCATCTTAATCAGATAATCGAGAAAATTATTTGGAGCTATTCGATTTTCTTGCTAATCATGATGAAGAAATTAAGAAAAATGCACAAGAATAATAATAATAATAATAATAATAATAATAATAATAATAATAATAAAAGATAAAAAAAATCTATACATGCAAGCTAAAATTAAAGTTAATTCACCGAAGGTCCATAAAGAAATTTGTTGTGCTACAATTGCTAAAATCTTCATTTCTATCATTAAAGTTCGTGGTGACTCCTACTTCTCAATTGTAGTTGATGAATCCTATAATGTTTCTACGAAGACACATCTAGTTGATGCAATGATATATTTAGATAAGTTAAGGCAAGTAAATGAAAGTTTTATAGGTATTTAAAATATTGCATCGACTAATACAGTTGCATTGAAGGCAACCATTGAAATTATACTTATGAAACATTCATTGAGCATACATAAAATATGTGGTCAAGGATATAATGAGGCAACTAAAATGTGATGTAAGTTGCAATACACTTAATGATTGAGTAGGTATTACAAATAAATTATAATGAGCCTTACAAAGAAAATATAATTATATCATAAATGCAATGAAATTAGTGTAAATATCCAAGTAATAATTACATATGATGAGGAAGATGGATGTAATTCTTTATTGAATGAATCATCACATTATTGCAATGTTTTGAGATTGTCATAATATGAATTCTACATTCAAGGCACATAGATAAGCACTACGAAGAAATGAGAAAATAACAAATTTGCATAATTCTTATGTTGATTTCTTATGCACTATTATTAATATGCAACTTCAAAAACTGGCTAACAATTTTCTGAAGCTAGTACTAAGTTTTTTTGTGTTTTGTGTTTAAATTCAAATAACTCATTTTTTACTAAGGATAATGGGAAATAATTCGACCTGTTTAGAAACCAAATTAACTTCTATTAATAGAAAGGAAGTTGTTGATTTAATTGGTTTAGATTAGGACTTCTATTATGTTCCATCGGATGGATTATCAGGAGGTATTCTTATTTTGTGGAAATCTACTATGGGTTCATTCTCGGTTCTAAATGCAAATCAACAAGTAATAAATGGAGATCTCAAGTGGCCTAATTCTGACTATTGGAGGATTTTGGCGGTATATGGTAGCAAAGAAGTTTACGAAAGAAGAGAGTTGTCGAGGGACTTGGAAGCATTCTCCTCCAAAGACATCTCTATGGTTGTAGGGGGAGATTTCAATTGTTTACTTTCTAAAGAAGATAAAAGAGGTGGCAATCGTTTCATTTACTCTCAAGGATCAAAGGATATGATGACCTTTCTAATTAATAATGATCTTCATGAAATTGATTTTATTGGACCAAGATATACTTGGTGCAATAACAAAACCGATGGAGCTAGAATTCTGGAAAGATTTGATAGGTGTTTTTTGAATCCTGCTGCCATAAACTTCCATCAGAGACTATATACTAGACATTTGGCAAGAATAGCTTCGGACCATTGTCCGTTTTTATTGAACCTTATGGAAAGTAAAATGATGGAGAAGAAGCTTATTAAGTTTGAAGATACTTGGTCTTCATTTCCAGCATCTTTTGGCATTGTTAAAAATGTTTGGTGAAAGAAAATTAATGGGAATTGTGCTGAAATTCTGGGTTCAAAATGCAAAAAAGCTTTAAAATCTCTATTTTTTTGGAGTAAGGCTAAATTGAAGAATTTCTCTTTATTAAAAGAATGTCTACTAAAAGAGATCTTAGAGCTACAATTAAAAGAGGCTGATGTGGGTTTCCTTACGGATGAAGAAAGTTGGCAGCTCAAGGTAAAAATCTCAGAATTGAATGCTACTTTGGCTAGATTGAACACGTGGTGGAAGCAACATGCCAAAGTTAAATGGATGATGGATGGAGATTCTAATTCCAAATTCTATCAATATTTTGTAAGCGCCAGGAAAAATTCAAATTGCAAGATGAAAGTGGGTCTTTGGTGGAAGATCAAAATCTTATTGAAGATAAATTTATTCAGTTTTTCAATGAAAAGTGGAAGGAAAGAAGTTGTGATACAGAAGGCTGGCCATCTCCGTTATGTTCCTTAAATGAAGCTGATGCAATGTGGATGAAAAGAGCAATCTCGTGGAATGAAATGGAGGGGGTAATTTTCCAATCAGCTGGGAACATTGCTCCAGGGATGGATGGAGTAACTTACTCTTTCTTCAAGGCCTATTGGGAGATTGTTAAGATAGATATTTGGAATGTTGTTTTACAGTTTTTTGAAACTGGGAGCAACATGAAATGGAAGGAAACCCAGATAGTGTTAGTCCCGAAAATAAAAAACCCATTAAATCTTGTAAACTACAGACCTATCAGCTTATGCAAAACTATGTATAAGGTGGTGGCCAAGGTAATTCTTAATAGAATGGTAAGTATTATACCTAAACTGATCTCATAACAACAAGCTGCATTTCTTAAAGGGGGATCAATGTCAGAACATGTACTGGTAGCTCAAGAGATGTTCCACAAATTCAGATTTTTTAAAGCTTCAAAGGGATTAATATCTTTCAAAATTGACTTGGAGCAAGCATATGATTGCATGTGTTGAGATACCTTGAGAAAGGTTTTAGAGTATTTTGGATTTCCTGGGAGCTTTTCTAAGCTTATTATGGAGTGTGTAGAAAATCCAATGTTCTCTTTATTAATTAATGGCAATTATTCTACATGGATCAATGGGAAAAGCATATTTCGCCAAGGTTGTCCTCTATCACCTTATCTTTTCATTCTATGTTATTAACTTCTCTCAAATGTTTTTTATAAAAAAAAATAATAAAATTGGTATTCATAATTGTCCTAACGGTCCAAGGATCTCTCACATATTGTATGCGGATGATATGATATATCAAAATGGTGAAAGATATCAAAGTTATTCTCTCAGATTTCTGTAAGTGGACAGGGCAAATGATAAATGTCAACAAATCTGTTACTATGTTTGGAAAATTTGTGAAAAGAAGAAGGAAGAGGGCTATAAATCGAATCATGGGTTTCAAGGAAGTAAAAGAATTCAACTATCTTGGAGTCAAAGTGGCATTGAGAAGATTGGTTGGAGCAAATTTTCAAAGTATGGTGGATAAAGCTTTTAAAATGCTGAATACTTGGGGAAGTAAACTCTTATCTTTAGCAGGGAAATTTACATTGGTAAGAACGGTCTTGTTGTCTTACCCAAATTTTCATTCCACTCATTCTATAATTCCTATAAGTGTGTTAAAATTGATGGATAAGTTGTGTAGAAGTTTCATTTGGGATAAGAGTGATGGAAGATTGGGCTTGCATTATGTTGGGTGGGACACACTGTGCAAACCAGTTGATAGGAGAGGACGTGGGTTACACTCTTGTATAAATAAGGTGGGCCCTTTGAGAACCAAGATGGCGTGGAGATTCATTCAAAATAGGAATTCCTTATTACACAGAGTGCTAGAACCAAAATATGGAAATTTGTTTGCATAACACGGTAACAAGAATGGAATTTCTGTTGCTTTGAAAATGGTCTTGGAAGGTTTCAAATGTCTTAAAAAAATTGTTAGATGGAATATCGTGGATGGGAGATCAATAAATGTATTCAATGATGTGTGGATTTGGGATAAATGCATCAATAGATGGCCTACTTTTGTGGCTATTCCAGGCGATGAAGAAATGGCAGTGGATATGCTATTGCTGGACACTACATGGAATATGCCTATTCATCATAATTTGTTTGGGAAAGAGTTGGCTAATGTAATTCTTCACATTCAAATTATGCCTAACATGGAGGAAGATAGATTAGAACTAATCCATATGCAATCTGATAAGTCTTTGTCTTCATTAGTTTTGGAAGCAGAATTGCAAAACAAGTCCAACAGGAGTTAACGGGAGTTACTGGAATTGGATAAAAAAGGTAAAATCAATGCCAAAAGTTGAAGTTTTCTGGTGGCGCTTATATAGCAATGCAATTCCCACAAACCAGTTCTTGTTTAGCAGAAGATTACAAGAGAACTTTACATGCTCTAGAGGATGTAATGAGACAGAGGATATTGATCATGTTATAACAAGATGTGAAAAGCTGAGGGGTATTATTCATGTCATAAATAGTTGGGCTTCCAATTTCTGATTTTTCCATATTTTGAAGATTGTTGTAAATGGTTAGATAAAGCAACAAAAGATAACAATTTCATTGCCAAAGTGTTCTGCAACATTGCATATTTATCGTGGAAAGCTAGAAACAAATTTAAGCATGATGGTTATATAGAAAATTCTAAATTTATTGCTGCTCAAGCAATATCTTGGTCGTCCTTTTTTCTTCTTATGGTGATATAAGCTCAGGCAACTGGGGTGTTAATCAGTCAGTTAGACTATCGAATTGTTCACACCCCCTCCACCCGATTGGATAAAAATAAATGTAGACGCATCACTACTATCCTCTTACAAGGCGGGTCTTGGAGGTATATTTAGAGATAATCATGGAAAATTTCTTATGGCTTTTGGAAGAAAGAGCATTCATTGGGATATATCACAGCTTGAACTATCATCAATTACTTTATTAAAAGTGGTTGTCAAAGAATGGTTGTTTCAATACAAGGGGATCATTATAGAAGCTGACAACTCTAATGTTATTCAGCATCTTCGACAAGTCTTCAGGAAGGGAGGTAAACTGATGGAACATTTTTTTTTCTAAAAGATTTTGACAATGTTATCTTTAATTGTGTTGATCGGAATTGTAATAGCTTAGCAGATATATGTGCTAACTATGCTATCTGTAGTGATTTCATTTGGGATGAGATTAGCTATAATAAGGTTTATCCTTCATTTATTAATCTGTTAAAGGAGGAATTTGTTGGGATTAGCCCCTAGGTTGTTTTTGTACTTTATTTTCTTTTAGTTAATGCAATTTTATTATTTCTCTTCAAAAAAAAAAAAAAATCGGATTGTAAAGTTATATTCAATAGATTTTTCTATAGTTAAACTTATGACTTTTGAACATAAGGTATTAACAAGTGAGTAGTTCTTATCTTTACGTAGCATTGTTGATCTTGCAAAGAAAATTATTAAGGTTAAAAAAGATTATATGTATCCTCTTATTTTTAGGCTTTTTATCTTGATATTAACTTTGCTAGTTGTCATTGCTGCAGTGGAAAAGTGCATTTTCTATAATTAAAATTATTAAACAACGATTATCACATAAAAAGAATGATGACTAACTCAGTGATTGTGCACTACTATATAATGATAAAGAAGTGTTTGACTTGATTCCAAATGAAATTGTAATTCAACATTATCAAAAAATGCAAAATAGAATGCAAAGCTCGTAAATTTATTTTAATTTATCAATTATAATGCAATAAAAAATTTATTTTGAATTTTTTCTTATATATATTTTTATTTTTTTTATAAGTTTGTACACCCTAAAAACAAAGACTGTTTCAACCCATAATTATAGGTTTAAGTAGTTTTCATTTATTAAATTTTGCCTTAATTACATTTAAGATATGAAATAAAGATAATTATCTAAGAGGTTCAGAGTTAAAATATGTTCTTATTACTCTGGAGTTTTAATTGAGCTTTATTAAAAATCTATTACTAACAGGTAAAAGTCTTGACTTTAAATCGAAATTCTCAAACCAACCAAAACCAAAATGATTGATGAGTTTTGGATCGATTTCAACTGAAATCTATTCAAATTTAAGAAATAATTCGATACATCCATAGTTATTAAAATGCATGTACTCCTAACCAATTAAACATGAATATGTTCAATAATGAAGTCAAGAAAAACACCCAGAACGCAGCTAGTGTTCTTGCACTGAATTCTGCTAACAGTAGAACATTCTAACGTTAGCTTGAAAACTTTTTTGATTCAAAATGACTATATAAGCATTTTCTTCTGAAAGTGAAAATTAAACACGAACCTTTAAAAGCATGTAATATATTCTTGCTCAAATCATCAACAAACTACCAACATCGTTGTATAGCAAATCAACAAGTTTTTGTACCTGAAAGGGAGAACCAATATCAAAATACCGTGTAGTGGTGATTTCGTGCTTTCGATATTTCTCTCACTAATCTACCTTTTATTCAGTTCCCCACAGAAAGTTAAAAAAATAATAATAAAATAAAAAAAAAAAACAAAAAATAAGCAAGCAGCAGACTGAATGAAGATTGGTTGTCTTTTAAACCTATATATCAGAATCTGAAGCATGCCCTGATTTTTTCCGTCTTACTGGGTATCTGAGGGGGCTCATCGCAACTTGTTTTATTGCTTGAAGACGGTTCTCTGACTTCAACCTCATGCCTCTTCCATTTGACAGCAAACGTGGAGGAGGAGACTGAGACTGAGCCTCTAATTTCAATTTCACGTTGTGCTTCCCTGGAAAATAATCAGAAGAGGATATGAGCTTCATATAGTGGCACAGCTAAAGAGGCTGAAAGCCCGGATATCTATGTTAAATGTGAGACAAAATTCTTGGCAGTTGGCACTGGCACACAACTCAACTTTACCCTTTATTGTACAAACTATCTTATCTTTTGCATTTTATCAGATAATTACAATATGATGTTTAAGACACCTCTTTCAAGCTTTTGGAAGAAAATTAAGTTAGTTTCCACGAAGGAGCAATTAGCCTTTGAGTTCTTTCGGTTATTTGAAGTTATTAACACTCTTTTTGAACAATCTTGAAATTCGCGCCATGTAGGTAGAAATCTGCAATTATTTTAAATTCAACAAGCTTCTTCAAATCTCCTCAAACATAACGGTTCCATTTTCGTAGAAAAGAAGAAGTGAAATTTTATAATAAACATTCTCTATCTACATGCAACCAAATGAGCAAAGCATTTCAAAAGATGTATCACGATCTTTTACCTATGGGCTTGCTGGTCCGTGGATTTATTTCAACCTTCCTCAACAAAGTCTTCTTGTTGCCATTGGATATTAAATTACCAGCTGATTTTACAGAACCAGAGCTCGAAGATGTTACAGAAAGTGACAATGCATCCTCCTGAATCACGGCAGGAAGTCTATTCTCCTCGCCACTGAGAGATGCATCACTGCTTGAAATAAAATTTTCCTCCTTATATTTTACGGAGGCCCTCTCTCTCTCAATCACCCTATAAGCATACATCTCAAAGGGAATATCATAGACTTGCAACAGTTCTCTTCTTTCCCATCCATCGAATTTCTTTGACAAGTTAGTCTCTATATCAAAGTAATCCAATGGCGGTGATGGCGGGTCAGACTGTCCATTGTCAGGATTCATGATCATGAAACGCTTGATGTATCGGAGTATCCTGCAGATTGAAGAGAAGCTCGGTCTCTGATTTGGGTCGGCCAGCCAACATTTCTTCGTCAAATTTGTGAGAAACTTGGGTGATGGAAAAGGGAATAGAGGCCTCTCTCCTAACCTTATGTTTTTGCTCATCTTATCACCCTGAAGATGTCCTTCCTCAAACGGAACCTTACCTGTAAGAAGTTCAAAGCATATCATCCCAAAGCTATACACATCTGCCTTCTCTGTATACTTCTTTACATTTCCTGCTTCAATTTGTTGTTCTTGATCAGATAGAACTTCTGGCGCATACCAAATACAGGGATCTTTGCCAGTCGCGGGACTCGAAGGCACTTTTGCTGCAGATTGTGCTAATCCTGCAATTTTCACGTGAACATAAGCATCAGAAGATGAACTGTTCTTTGTCTTAACGAGAATATTCGACGGTTTCAGGTCACCATGGTAGATCTTTTTAGAGTGTAAGTACTCCATTCCCCGTGCTATTTGAAGCATGATATTAACCGTATGGGAGAGTGGAAAAGGAAACTTTCTCCTCGCGCAGAAAATCTCTTTAATGTAACTGGAGAGGTCCTTGTTCATGAGCTCCATCACCATGTAGCATTCCTTCTTCTCCTCATCAGAGAAGCAGTACATGTAATGCAATACATTTGGGTGAGTAAGAGAAGACAGAAGAGATGTCTCTGGCATCAACTGCTCCACATCACAAAAGACATGCTTAAGAGCAAATCTCTCTCCCATCCAATGAATCTCCTTAAGATGACTGCTCGCGCCGAGCCTCCGTCTGAACTGGTAATCAGGTGAGCTCGTAAGCATGGAGATTGGATGTATCTTTCCCCTCGGGGACTTCAAGAGCTCAGCCAACCGATTCTCCTGTTTCGACAAAGAGCTTCTCATATCATCTATGGTTTCCAATAAAGCCCATTTATCCTCCTTAGCGACAACATCAATTCTCTTGCACATTTCTTTTGAAACAAGGTAAAGATCCCCAAACCTATGCCGGAAAAGCTTGGGTTCCATCCACTCCTTTTCACACTTCTTGGTGAATACCACCCTCCTCCTATGAATGTCCTCGTGGCCATCACCGGTGACCTCGCCGATGTTCTCGATGGCTTCCAAGATGACGGGGATGGAGCAAAGAAGATTATGTAAATGATGTTCGACGCAATCGGCGGATTGGGTGAGAAAGATGCTTCTACCCCACCAGTCCTTGGGCTCTAGGCATTGATGAATGTATTGCTCGCCTTCACGGAAGACTCGATGGAGTTCCTTGAGCGGCTGTTCAAGGGGCATCCATTTCGTTTGCTTCTCGTCGAGCCGGAGATTCTGTCGGATCTCGTAGGAAACGCCGGCGAAAGCCGCTTCGAAGGCGTCGAAGAGGAGTTGGCACTGCCGCGGGTTTATGCGAATCTCTTCGCGGAAGACCATTAGAGCTCGGATGCTTCCAAGCACCTCTCCTATGTGCCGGAATTGCTCCATGTCCTGATTAATTTTGAATAAATCGATAAAAATTTCATCTTTATGCTATGTATTCAATAATTGTAAACTTACCGCAACAAGATCGGCAAGCTCACTGAGCGGATTGGTTCGAATTGAGATCAGCAAAACTAAGGCTTTAGGAACGAAAAAAGACCTTGATGACAAAGAGGAAGAGAGCGTAGAGAAGAGAACCGTTCTTAGAAAGATCGTATTCGAATGTTTCCAGCTGGCAGGATTTTTTTTCTGGGGTAAGAATCGCTGCCAGGGTTCGATTTGGACGAAGCGGTTGTTCTATTCCTTTAATTTTCAGATTTGGGTTCATTTCTAGCACGCTATAAGGTGTCGGAACAGATTGCTACCCGCGAAATCATTGAAATTACCGGTATGCCCTCCCCGCAGCGGTTCAACGGTTCCAGAACCACCCTCGTCATGGCTGGGAAAACCGCGTCACTGCTGGAAATAAAACTTGCCTATTTATTTATTATTTAATATTTAATATTTATGTTTTTCTACTTTAGCACAATTTTTTATTTGCTTAGTTGGATTATACGCTGGGAGTAACTGAAAGCGTACTGGTCAGTTGACACCAAGGCTTGACACCATGACGGACAGTCATGTAGGCTTTGTTCGTTTGGTTATAGTTTTGTTTGGGTGGACATGTAATTGATTTCTTTACGTATTATGTATTACTGTGATGCGTGGTGGACCCAAGTCCGGTTATCTTGGATGTCGAAAGTACCCTTCCATGACAAGAGATAGAGGTTGGCCTGCCACTGCTTATTAGTGGTAGGCGGATGGAGCCGTTATACACATAGTTTTTGCCTTTAGTTTAATATATTTTTCTTATTCATTTCCTATTCATTTTAATATATGTTATAAATTTGACTACACCAAGGCTTGACACTAGTGGTGAAGCCAGAAATTTTATTCAGGTGGGGGGGGGGCCTAATGAAAGCCATTTTCGAGGTTGTGACTCATGAGTCGCGAGAGATGAGTTAAACCAAAAACGAACCGTTATTGCTTTTCATGTGTCCAAAAAAATGTCGGTGGCTTATATGGATTAATAAATAGCTTTAAAAGAAAGAATTATATAAATTAGAGCATGATTTCTCATTCGCAAAATTGCTGCTCTATTAAACCACTAAAATAATCTGTTTTAAGTCCCTTTAGACTTTCAATTTTAGCTTTAGTATGGAAGTGGAGAGAGGAGTTGGATATACATAGTATTGATTTAGTTAGGTGCGCTGTCATGAGTGCGCGGCTGCAACACTTTCATTGCGCAAAAAATGAGGAAAAGCAAAACCCTTCACAATTAAATCATTAGCAGTGGAAAAATAATTAAATAATTGGGTGGTGATTTAATATTAGATAATAAATAATTAATTAATTATGAAAGTCTTTATAAAATCATATTTAAATAATTAAATATTTTAAATAATAATCAATCATATAGCACATAGTTAATCATCTGCTAAAAATTGAAAAGATATTTTAATGTAGAGTTACATGCTATATGATTGATTATTATT
>NW_021318852.1:4550355-4560427 GCF_001605985.2 Dendrobium catenatum
CACACTAGGAGAGTGTGAAAGGACGACGGTTCTCTGCCAACACTAGAGAAAGTGTAAAAGGACGACGGTTCTCTGCCGCACCGGGTAGTGATGAAAAGAGTGTTTGTAAAGGCTTCTCTGCCTTGCCGTGGGTGCAAAAGGAGAGATACTATTGGTATTAGTGCAATAATTAGAGGGTGCCTCTAGGGAGTGGATGTAGGTTTGTTTTAAACTGAACCACTATAAATCATGTGTCTTTTTATTTTACTTCTTTTTATTTTTTGCATTTAATTTTGTGTTTTAAAAATTGTGGTTGAAAAACTTTTTTTAAAAATTCATTAAAGTTTAATTTCAGTTCAATTTATCAAAAGAGGGAAAATTTTTAAATACCAATTCACCCCCCTCTTAGTAGCTTTGGGACATTAACTTAGGTTTAACAACCTATTCACTAGACTCAATAGAAAGTATTCGTCTTAGCGTTGTATGAATATTCAGCACACAAGCAGAATATAAAATAACACTAGCACTTTTACGTGGAAAATCCTGGAAAGGGATAAAATCATGGGGCCACGCCCAGTTGTAAAAGTTATACTAGTGTTTGTTTGAGATACAAGAAGCTGACCCATCCATAAAAGTTAAGATACAATGTAGGGCAGAGTTCCGGCATCACTTGGAGATCGGGCAGAATTCTGGCGTCACTTGAGCGTCAGGTTGAATTTTGGAATCTCTTAGGTGTTGGGAAGAATTATGGTGTCACTTAGGCATCTGGAAGTATTCCGATGTCACTCTAGAGTCTAGCAAAATTCCGGCATCACTCGGGCGTCAAGCAAAATTCTGGCAGTAGTCGTGGAGGAGTTTCTTCCCTCCAATTATTCTCTTCTCTTCTTCTTCTCTTCTTCTTGCTTCTAGCTTCGGTCCCCTCCCCTCTCATGATAAATGAGGGGTCTATTTATTGATTTTCTGGAGTGGGATAGCTTGCAAATATGTGTGAGATCAGGGGTAAATAGAGAGTGGTCGAATGGACGGCCGATATTGAACCCTTTGATCGTGCACCGTTCGTCAGACATTTTAAGGTCTTAATGATGTCAGAATTCGGTGATCTTGTGCTTGTTGGATTCGTCTCGTCGAGTTGCTCGATTCGATTATAAGAACTTCATATTTGGAAATTTTTTAATAACACGAATTATGGTTTGAACTTTCTAACAACGCTTCGGGTCCTTTATTTGGACTCATTTGGGATCAGATTGAGTTGAATTTGATGTTGTTGTGTTCTTATTTCCGAAACGCTTAGTTTGACTGTAAGTTTACTGAAATTGAAGTTCAGGTGATCCCGAAATTAATTTTTGAAGTTTTTGGATTGATTTTGCCTCTAGATTCGTGCCCGATCAAGATAATTTTTTGAGGATATATCAATTTCCCCCTATTTTCTGACGTCGAAGCTCCATGAGTTCAAAAATATACGTCACAAACTTTGAAGGATTTTCTATGTGATTCAAAATCTAATCTTTCATGTAGGAGCTCCAAATGATTTTAAAAGTGTCAAAATTGAGTTTGGAACGTTGAAAAATGGTCCTAGGAACCCCAAAAATGTCCGATTTGGCCTTTCTGGGGATAAAATCAGACCAGGGATTACTTGGGCAGCCGAACCAGCCGGTCGGACGCCGCCACCACTGCCTCTATTGCCGGGGATGCGGAATAGAGTGTTGGGCCCTCCGGCCCGCACTTCAGCCCACCCGCAGCCCACGACCCGCCTTTGACCCGGATGGCCCGCCCGCTGTGGCCCGCTTCGCTCCAGCCTTCGGCCATCCTTGCCCACGCGGTGCCTCGCGCCTGATAGCGGCTATGAGCCAGTTGGGCCGGCGGTTGGCCGAACCGACTTAGTATTCTTTTTAATTGTAAAAATTTTTAAAAATTACAAAAAATTCAAAAAAAATTTGAAATTTTTTGGAAAAGTCTAACAAATCCTGAAAGCCTATCCTCTTCTTCAAAAAATTATAAATACCCCCTAAGGCTTGGGAGAAACCTGCACCTTCTCTTCTTCCCTCTCTAGCTTTCTAACAGTTGAGGCTTTCCTCCATTTTTCAATAGGTGATTTTCCCTACTTGACTCGGTGCCTCTCCTCTTGTATAGAAGTTATAGACTTTCCCTCCTTTTCCTTCTTTCTCCCCTATTTTTCTTCCTACTCTAGAGGCCTTTCGCTAACTTTTATAGGTGATTTTCCTACTTAGACTAGTGCCCCTCTTTAGTAAAGAAATTGAAATGGGTGATCACACATCTAAAAGAAATCCTCCAGCCAAGAAAGATTGTCTTGCATCGATTTAAAGGTTCAAACAAGACTCACAAGACGTCGAAGACTGACGATGTTATTTCCACCATCACTGAGGATTCTTTCATCTCCTTTAGAAAAAAATTTCATTTTTCTAATGATCTGGTGATGAAAGTGCCGATAAGATCTGATCGTTCTTGTTTTCCTCCCCGGGATATGTGACAGTGCACAAATTCAATTTGCGGGAGGGGCTGCTGTTTCCACTGTCTCCTGAATTGATTGGCATTCTGACGGTCTGTGGAGTGAGTTTATCTCAATTTTCTTACAGGACCATGTCAATCGTAATGGGTTTTATTATACTTTTCAGAGATTGTGGAGTGGTGTTATTTTTATAATATCTTTCTCGGATGGGACGTCTCTTTAGTGATGTGCAGGGTCGCATCTCTTTCAGATCTAAATGGTTGGATATTCATACTTGAGACCCCTTAAAAGGTTGGATTAACGACTTATTTTATATGCAGAATAATTGGAATCTTCAAGAAAAATGAGGAAAGTTGTAGTTACCCTTTCCCTTACATATTGGTGCTAAAGATTTATTGAAGATACTCAAGATTCCTGACATCAACGCTGTACATTACGAGGTGTGCTATTTGAGTGGATATATAGATGAAGAATATCTATTCAAGGTGGGATTATCTACTCAAGCAAGAAGATCGCATGCCCTAATGTTAAAGAAGTATGTAAAAGTTCTGGAGACAGTTTCCAAAAGAATCACTCCAAGCGACTAGGGAGTGAGGCAGATTTGTAGGCACCAAAGAAGAAGAAAGTGGATAAAATTTTGGTGGTCGCTAGCAAAGGTCCTCATATCTCTCCATCCAAGTCATACATTCCAGAAGATGTTTTGAAACATCGGTGCATTAGCTGTCGATGTGCTGAGTTGGTGAGTTTACCTTTCTTTCTCTCATTATATATATATATATATAAGCCCTTGAATGACTGGAACACCAAATTTGTAAAGTTCAATTACCTTCAGGGAGAATACAAAAAGAAATACGATGGTAATGTCAAGAAGTGTCAGGCGGTGGAGGAGCAGTTATAATAGTGTAGAGTAGAGCTGGCAAACAGGATAAGTTCAGTCTCTTCACAGAATGAGCGGATGGATTGCCTACATATAAATTGGGTGCATGCACAGGCAACAATCAACCAGCAGATGAAAGATCAACAAATCCTTGAAGCTGAGAATAAGAGACTCCAGAATATGCTTTTAGAGAAGGAAGCCTGGTAATTGCCATCTGCAGTTATAGAAGAGTTCAAGAAATCTTATGCCTTCAAGATAATTATGGAGGATCATGTTCAGGAAGCTCGCAATCATATTTATGATATGGAGGTGAAGGCTTTGGAGGCAGAGTGCATAGAGGATGTCTTCATCAGAGGTTTTATGAAGGGTGTTCATGCAGTAGTGCGTAAGACTGGAGCTGAGATCTAGGGGTTGACTCCTAGCTAGGATTCTAGTTATCCTTATTCAGACTCTGGTGGTAAAGAATTAAAAAGTGAGTTGCAGCAAGCTATTTTATTGGAGGAGGACGAGGATGATATTGAGATCATGTAGGATAGCTTTGATGTTATTTTGTACCACTTTGTTTTCTTTCTAGTGATTATATATGTGATTGATATTGATGTTTTCATATGATGTACTCGATGTTCAGTGATATATAAAGAAATTATTCGCATTTCTCTTTTTTCACACGCATATGAAATTATCTCAATTTTATTTCATTGAGAAATATTTTGATGGCCTTTTTTGACTTAAGTGAATGTGAGAGATATCCTGACCTATCCGAGGTTGTTAATTAAAGCATTTGCTTCATGATTTTAACCTGTATGAAAGAGGTCGGATCTGATCTCCCTGGGATTGATCATTTAGTGATTGAGATATAATGTAGATTGTGCATTTTTCGAATCACAAAAAAGAGTTTGAGGAGAAGAGATAGTACCACGACAAAGTGAACATCACTTTACTGTATTATATAAGACAGTATAAAAATTTCCTAATAAAACTTAGGGATACAAAAAAAAGAGTTCTTCCATAATCAACACATAAGGGGTGTACGAAAAGATAGCATAAAAGTTGAAAGATACAAAGCATAACTACTTGAGGGGACATAATGCAAGGCAAACACTACCAACAACATAAATAGTAGTATCAACTCCTACTGATAGTACTTGCGAAGGTTGCCCACATTCCAAGTTTGGGGAAGCATTTTTTCACTAGCATCCTTCACTTTGAAGGTTTCTGGCTACCATAGCTGCCACCAAATAAGGACCCTCTTAAAGGGGGGAGAGCTTGTTACGCTGAGGGCCTTTTTCAGCAGGTTCGATGCTTCATAGAACTAAGTACCCAATAGGGATAGATTGAGATCTCACCCTTTGATTGTTGTGACGAGCAATCCTTTGGTGGTATGCAGTGGTTCTTAGTGAGGCTTCATCTCTTACTTATGAAGGAGATCCAAATTTATTCTAAGTCTCTCTTTGTTACTACTAAGATCAAAAGTTTGAACTCTGTTACTCAGGACTCCAATATTAACTGGTATGACCACTTCTATACCCAAACAAAGGTTATACGAGGTCTCTCTCAAAAGAGTTCTAGCAATGTGTTGCAATTTATGACCCATAGTTTGAGATTTTGATGATGACAAATAATGTTGTCTAAACTACTATTCATTAAATATCTTTGATTTCTATCATTATCTATGCGTACTAATATTTCAAGAAGATCACAAGTTACTCAGGATAACAATAAGACTCAAGACTGAGTAGTGTAGGAGTGTGAGTCTGAAATATTATAATTTTTTCATTTATTTTATTTTCTCTTTTCTTGAGTCTGACCACAAACTGCATGTAAATCTAAGCAACCTTGCACAAACAGAGGAGGAGAGGGTTTTAAAAGAAAATTGTAGATTTTTTTCTTTGTTAATCATACTGTACGAATTTATGTCATACTAGACGATCTGATCTAGTTAGAACATCTTTTAGTGAACAGGTCATACTATACGATTCATATCATACTATATGATGTATTACTAATCTAAAATCCTAGACGCCAGATTAGTTTAAGTAAGTTTTATCAGCCATTCATACTGTACGAAGAGATTCGTACATTATAATTTATTTTGAATACTTACTTAAATTAACCCGTAATTAGTGGAATAAATCAAGGATTAATCTCTGATTGGTAATCATAGTGTATGAATAAGTTCATACTATACGATAAACTGAGGCTATTTTTGATCATCCCGGAGTTCGTCCTGGATGATCCCTTGATTTTACCTAATTGTATTGTACGAAGTAGGTTGTACCCTATGATTGTACGAAGTAGTTTGTACCCTATGATGTACAGAGACGAGTTTAGATCATCTCGGCTATCGTCCTGTACGAACAGAAGAGTTGAGGATCATACGGTACGAGTTTATATCATACTGTATAATTATATTCAGAAGTTTTTGAACTGTTCATAAACCTTCATACCAGGATGAAGCTCATTTATACTAATCGTACTGTACGATGTGGAATCATACTATATGATAGTAACAGCTAATTTGAAAAATTTTAGGGTTTTTGGAGCCCATTTTAAGTATCAAAAAATAATGTTTTTAATTAGTGACTGAGAGATGGGAACGTGAGTAGAGATGGTTTCCTTTGGTGAGAGCTCTTGAGGAGATTTTAGGGTTTGTGAGAGGAAGGAGAAGGTGGGCTTGGTGAGGGAGGAGTGTGAGGGAGATCACACGATTGCTCTGAGGTTGTGCACTTTGCTCCTCCTATGTCCCGAGAAGATCTTGTGGGAGGATTTCTTAGGGGGAGACTCTTCTACATCCGTGTCCTCTAAGGTACTATACCTTCTCCAAGAGGGAGAAAAATGAGAAGGTACGCTGCCGTCGCCAGGAGGGTGAGAAAAGTGCTTGGCACTCCGCCATGCCGGGTTAGTGAAAGTGAGTCTTGTAAGGGCTTCCCCACCTTATCGAGGGAGTAAAAGGAGAACTATAGTTTTGTAGTGAAATTCCCGGAGTGGAGGACTCTGGGGAGTGGACGTAGGTCAAGTGACTAAACCACTATAAAAACTCTGGTGTGCTTTTTTCCTTTACCTCTTTTAGTTTTGCTTGCACTTTATTTTTATTATAACTGCTTGGTGAAAAATATTGTGGAATTAGTTGTTGCAAATTTTGCTCAAGTACTTGCTCTCTCATTAGTTAAATTTTTCTATTAATTTAAAAAAAAAATTAGAACTCATGTTTAGGATTTTTATTACAACAAGATTTTCACAATTCACCCCCCCCCGCTCTTGGCTCATCTAGCAATTTAAATTGGTATCAGAGCAACTTCCATTGGTATCAGAGTGGGGTTTCAAAAATAGTGTTTTATAAAATCTTGAAAATCGATCATGTCTCATTTTGTTAATCATAATACTGCGGAGAGTTATTCAATAACTCGTCCACCTCTTTTTGGCAATATCCCATTTGATTTCTGGAAAATTAGAATGTCTACTTTTTTACAATCTTTTGATTACCGCATATGGATGTTAGTAAATGATGGTTATGCTGCACCTTTTAAACTTGTGAATGGAGTGAAAACTCAAGTGCCTTTTAATGAATGGAGCAATGAGGATCGAGAATTAGCTCAATTAAATGCAAAGTGCTTCAATTGTTTCTTTTGTGCTTTAAAATCTGAGTATTATATGAGAGTTTCTACCTGTGCTACTGGTAAGGAGATTTGGAATAGACTGTGCATCACATATGAAGGAACTAGTGAAGTTAAACAAACTAGGCTTAACATTCTATTGCATAATTATGAACTCTTTCATATGAAACCTAGTGAAACAATATCTGACATGTACACTATGTTCACCCAAATTGTGACATCCTTGCATGCATTAGGTAGAGAAATTTCAAATTCTGAGAAAGTTAACAAGATTCATGTTGACCTCATTTTTATATGAGGTCATTTGGACTACTCTTGATCCTAAATTAATTTAATTTCCAAATCAATTTAAACTCTACGATCCTCCTAGAATCTTGACCTTAGGATCTATGCTAGGATTCTTCTAGAGCTTAGACCTTAGGAGCTACTCTAGGTCATAAACTTCTTCTAGACTCCAAGTTCTAGGAATTTCTTAGGCTCTAGGATTCTTCTAGATTCCTAATTTTAAGATCTATTCAGACCTTAGGATCTACCTAGATCTTAGGTCAATCAAGCCAAATTCAAAGTCTTAAGGCCCTACCCTAAATGCCTTTTCCATTGAATTTCAAACACTTTGAAACCCAGTTAAATGACCTCCGATTCAGAGTCTGTCAATTGCATACTGATGGGACATGTCTCTGGACGCAACCCTCCAAATTTGAGCCCATTCTGAGGTCTTTAACCTCAGAAACTTAATTAAAATCCATAGGCTGTAAAACCTTCAAATATTTACAGCCTATGCCACTGGATCTGTCACTTTGAAGATTCTCACCTTAGAGCCTTCACCAAAGCCTCTAGTCACCTCCAGACCTTTAATCTTGATATGTTGAACATTAAACTGTATTTGTCTGGACCCACTTTGACCCCCAGTTGACCAGGGGTCAAAATGACCAAAATACCCCTATGGGGTTCAAATATTGATTTTCAATCAAATGAACTCCAAATTGAACGCAACCACCTCCAGCAAGTTTCAAATGTCATTTCAAATCTGTTTGACCCATTCCCACCCCTTGGGTCAACCTAGTTGACCTAGTCAACCTAGGTTGACTCAAAACTCCTTTAAGGCCTTAATGGGTTATTTTAACCCATTTAATCCATTGAATCCATTTTTAAGCTTCAAATCAACTCCTAACATGGCCTAACCATGCTTTAGGATGTTGGCCAATCAAATCCAATTAGGGTTGACCAAGTCAACTCTAAGGTTGGGTCAAATCCATTCCAAACCCCATATCAAATTCAAACCTCCATGCCTTTACTTGGCTTTGGTTTTGATTTATTTTAATCAATTCTTGAGGCCACTTGGCTGCCACCTCAGCTTGCATTCATCCATTGACTGGTCAAACAGTAAATGGGTGGTCAAAGGAGCTTCCAAATGGTTAAAATCCTTAAGCAAATATGTTAAACTTAAATCCCATTTAATCTCAACTGTTAATTCATGCTCTAGAACCTTCCTAGGCCTATTATTGACCCTTGGATCATGATCAAGTGGCCTTGATTTAATCCATATGCTTAAAAGGACATAAGAGGCCTTTCCACCTCATGTGTCCTTATGTACCTTGATTCCATCTGCTCCCAACCACTCCCATGCCACATGGCTTTCATCTGGGAATCCATCCAGCTGATCCTAGCCATCTAATAGATCTAGGGCTGCTTGAATAAGGGAGAAACCTCATTTTTGAGCCGTCATTCTCCCTTGGACCCTCTCTCTCTCCTTCAAGCCTCTCCACCCGAGGTCCTTGTTCGTTTAAGCTCCCCAGATCTTAATCCATACTTCCCACATTCAAACCCATCATTCAAATCACGCCGGCGATTACTTCTCCGGCGAACTCAAGCCAAATCAGTCCGAGCTTCCATTGCGATCGATCCAGGGGTCGTGAGCTCGAGGCGTCTTCTACAATATTAAACGTGGACAGTCAACAACCTCAGAAAAATAAAGATCTGCCGAATCCACTGGTTGGATTGAGGTAAAATCCTAAACCTAGTTCAGGACACCTAGGTTTAATTAACATTTAAGTACATGCATATTTGATTATTAAAATACTTCCCCAAGTTTTCTGTTCATAACCTAAATCTAGATTTAAAATTTCGTTGATTTTCATTAACTGGATTGAGAGAATGAGCTAGTTTTCTGTTTTAGGGCTCGGTTAACGTAGGACTTCAGGCATACGAAATCGGAACCGTTGATTTTTATGATCAACGGTTGCGATTTATCCATCCCGCGGACCGTCCGAACGCTCAACTCCTCTATTGGTTGAGATCTGTCGCCCGACGTGATCACAACCATCGGATCAAAATGGCGGGACATCAGACGGTTGACGGCGCGTGCTGACGCGGATAAGTTGAAACCGCGTGTTAAAAGCCGCGCCGCCGCCGTTTAATGATTGGCATTTAATGCCCGCCGCCGCCTTTTTGATCGAATGAACCATACGGTGCCGCGTGATTCACCCAGAGCCATTCGTTTTCAATCCGACGTCCACCATTGAGCCACGTGTCTCATTAGATGGTGTCAGTTTAATTAAAAGGTTTTAATTAAATTTAAAACCATTTTATTACAAGAACTTCAAAAAAAAATTAAAAAATATTTATAACTCCAAAAATTAATTTTAAAATATCAAATTTTTCAGAATTTCGATACCTTTCCAATAAAATTAAAATTTACTTTAAAATATTTAATATATTTTAAATAATTTTAAAATACTCAAAACTTAATATTTTAATTAGTTGTTAATTAAAATAAATCAAATTAATTTAATAATTTCAAAGTAATTTATTCTGGAATTGTTTTTAGAGCATGGGGAATATTCCAAAATAAAACTCATTAATTAAATTATAATATATTTTAAAATATTTGAGATTCTTTAAATAGTTTAAACTATTTAATGAGTTAAATATTTAATTCATATTTAAACATTAAATTTAGTATTTTGAAGAATCAATGTTTTAATTTCAAAATATTTTAAATAAATTCAGAGGATCTCTCATTGATATTTTAAAATAATTTTGATAATATTTTTAATTATCTTATTTTAAAATACATATTTATGTATATATAAGTTTATCTTTATATATATATACGTATATAGGTCTATTTTAAAA
>NW_021318852.1:4564115-4570799 GCF_001605985.2 Dendrobium catenatum
TGCATTGCACTAGCTAGGTTCGGGTCACTTTTTAGTGCCCAATTTAGACTTAGGTTCTGAGGCTGGCTCAGACCTAAGAGCTCAACTTTCGGGAATTGAATCTCAAATTTCTAATAAAATTGACCATTCAAACTTAAATCATTTTCAATCAAATTTAAGCCCAACACCTAGGATAGACTGGGGTGTTTATGAAGTAATTCAGAATCTCAAAACACCTCCTACCCTTCTTCCTTTGACTCTAGAAATAACTGTTCAACATTGAACTAATCCCACTTGAAATTCTAAACCTTAACTTCCTTTGATATTTAGCTTTGAAAATCTTAAATAAAACTTAATACCGCTATTTTAATCGAGAGTTTTCATAGAAAATTTCAATTTCCTATGATGTAATTAACTACGAGGGCTTGCGCTCGTAGGAGATTTAGAAACCCAGATCTAATTTTTCAAAATAAACTTTTCAAAACCTTCAATTAATTATCTTTGGGAAACTTAAATTTTACGATCATTATCATCGTTTGCAAATGATTAATAATAAGCGATATTCTCTTTTCGCGGAAAGATATGTCGTTCTATTATCATTCTAACTACGATATTAATGATCCCCTATCCCAATCACTATAGTTAAATATCATTATGATCCTTTAGGATCATATGTTATCTCTTCTTGAATTTGATTACAGTAATTGGGATGAATTTAAAACTTTGAAATTCAAACCCATTAGGGAACGATATGTTCGTCTTTCAAGGCGATATATTGTTCATAATAGAGTGTTCAATTTCAAAATTCCAAAATTTAACATTCTCAAAGAAAATTAACATATTTTCAAAACTGTATATACTTAAATATATTTTTTTAATCAAACAATTCTTAGATGCTTACCTAGTTCATATGTGTAAAAATCACTGCCATCACTGAGTCTAAAGACCTAAACATTTATTCTATAGACAATTTGTTTGGGTCACTCATTGCATACGAGCAAGGAGTGAGTTAAAGGCAAAGTGATGCAGGTGAAAAGAAGGAGCGGATGGTGGCATTGAAAGTAAATAATTCAGAAAATGAAAGCTCTGTAGGGGAGGAAGGAGATGATAATGCCTTGATGACCCGACAGTTCAAGAACTATTCGAAAAGAAAACAAAGGCATCATCAGAATAATTGGAATAAATGTAAAAGTTTGAGGTTTGCTAAAGTTTCATATGATACAATCTATTTTGAGTGCAAGAAACCAGGTCAACTTCAAGCTGATTGCCCCAACCTAAAGAGCCAACCAGCTAAGGAAAAAGGAGAGGACAAAGCCAAGTACAAGAAAGGAAAGATTAAGACACAAAAAGCATTTTGGGCCAATTCTGCCTCATAATCATCAGAAGAAGAAGCAGAGGAGGAAATAATAAATTTGTGTCTAATGGCTAACGATAATCTTAATCAATCGGATCAAGATGAGGTATGTCAACTTTCATATGAATATTTATTGCTTATTTATGAAAAAATTCGTGACTCGTATAGGAAATTAAAAAGGATGCATGCTAGGCTTAATATTGATTTTAATACTTTACAAACTGAGCATGCCACCTTAGTTAAAGAACATTCTGATTTAGATAGAGATCACATGTCCCTGCTTGATGAGTATGATGTATTAAATAAGAAGCATATTGAATTAATAGAAGAACATAAATCCTTGAAAATCATGCATGTTGAACTAGAAGTGGCTTTTGACAGAATAGACAAACTTGCATTGGAGGTAAATCATAATGAACATTTATTAAAAATAGAAGTTTATGGATTGACATATCAAAACAATACATTTAAAGAAGAAATCAAAGAACTAGAAAAAAAAAATGCATCACTCACATTAGCCGAATCTTGCTAACCCCTAGCACTACATGCATCACGAAACTTTAGGAGGAGGCAACACCACTCACATAGGTTAGTAAACCCATTTCCCTGTGTTAGGTGCTTCTCTTGTGGCATGCTAGGTCACATAGCCCACACATGCACGATTCACTATAGGACACACCTGGTATGGAGACCTAAATTGCATCAGTCATAGTATAGCATGAATACTTCTCATTCATGCAAGCATTAGGAGGAACCCAAACTCACTTGGGTTCCCAAATCTAACCCTTGATTAAAATTGTAAGGATGCTCTCACAAAAGATCTAGTGAGAGCATGTGGTACGTGGACAGTGGCAACTCGCGACATATGACTGGAGATATGAAGAAGTTTATTTTACTAGAGACCATGATTGGAGGCAAAGTAACATTGGGAGACAACACCACCAAAAAAGTGGTGGGCTCAGGTATTATTGGTAATGCTAAGAATTTTTAATTAAAAATATTTTATTATTTGATGGATTGAAGCATAACTTACTTAGTATTAGTCAATTATGTCATAAAGGTTTTGACATAAAATTTCTCTCTGACAAATGCATGATTAGCTTAAATGACAAACTAGTTTTAGAAGGAAAATGAATAAACAATGTTTACATGTTAGACCTTGATTGCATTGATAATTCAAATTCATTTTGCTTGAAAATAATTATAGATGACTCATGGTTATGGCATAGGAGACTATGCATGTTAGTATGAAAACACTTAGAAATATTACTCCGAAAAATCTAGTTAGAGGCTTACCTAAGTTAGACTTTACTAAAGACCATCTATGCGATGCCTGCCAAGTAGAAAAACAAATCAAATCATCCTTTCATTCAATCAAAGATGTGATCACCTCTAGGCAATTTCCTAATAAAACTTAGGGATACAAAAAAAGTGTTCTTCCACAATCAACACATAAGGGGTGTACGAAAAGACAACATAAAAGTTGAAAGATACAAAGCATAACTACTTGAGGGGATATAATGCAAGGCAAACACTACCAACAACATAAATAGTAGTATCAACTCCTACTGATAGTACTTGCGAAGGTTGCCCACATTCTAAGTTCGGGGAAGTATTTTTTCGCTAGCATCCTTCAGTTTGAAGGTTCCTGGCTTGACCATAGCTGCCACCAAATAAGGACCGTCCTAGAGGGGGAAGAGCTTGTTACACTGAGGGCCTTTTCTAGCAGCTTCGATGCTTCATAGAACTAAGTACCCAATAGAGATAGATCAAGATCTCACCCTCTGATTGTAGAGATGAGCAATCCTTTGGTGGTATGCAGCGATCCTGAGTGAGGCTTCATCTCTTACTTCTAGAAGGAGATCCAAATTTATTCTAAGTCTGTCCTCGTTACTACTAAGGTCAAAAGTTTGAACTCTGTTGCTCGGGACTCCAATATTAACTTGTATGACAACTTCTATACCAAAACAAAGGTTATACGAGGTCTCTCCCGTAAGAGTTCTTGCAGTGTGTTGCAATCCATGACCCATAGTTTGAGATTTTGATAATGACAAATAATGTTGTCTGAACTACTATTCATTGAATATCTTTGATTTCTATTATTATCTATGAGTACTAACATTTCAGGAATATCACAAGTTACTTAGGATAACAATAAGACTCAAGACTGGGTAGAGTAGGAGTGTGAGACTAAGTAGAGTAGGAGTGTGAGTCTGAAACATTGTAACTTTTGTTTTCTCTTTTCTTGAGTATGGAAACAAACTACATGTAAATCTAAGCAACCATACACACACACACAGGGGGAGAGAGTTTTAAAAGAAAAATGTAGATTTTTTTCTCTATAATCGTACTGTACGAATTTATGTCATACCATACGATCTGATCTGGTTAGAACATCTTTTAGTGAACAAGTCATACTGTACGATTCATATCATAATGTATGATGCATTACTAATCTAAAACCCTAGCTGGCAGATTAGTTTAAGTAAGTTTTTTCAACTGTTTATACTATACGAAGAGATTCGTATAGTATAATTTATTTTGAATACTTACTTAAATTAACTTGTGATTAGTGGAGTAAATCAAGGATTAATTTCTGATTGGTAATTGTACTGTATGAACAAGTTCATACTATACGATAAACCGAGGCTATTTTTGATTGTCCTGGAGTTCATCCTGGACGATCCCTTGATTTTGCCTAATCGTACTATATAAAATAGATTGTACCCTATGATGTACAAAGATGAATTTAGATCGTCTCGGCTATCGTCCTGTACGAACATAAGAGTTGAGGATCATACAGTACGAGTTTATATCATACTGTATAATTATATTCATAAGTTTTTTAACTGTTCGTAAACCTTCGTACCAGGATGAAGCTCATTTATACTAATCATACTATACGATGTGGAATCATACTATATAATAGTAACAGCTAATTTGAAAAATTTTAGGGTTTTTGGAGCCCATTTTAAGTATCAAAAAGTAATGTTTTTAATTAGTGATTGAGAGAGGGGAACGTGAGTAGAGAGGGTTTCCTTTGGTGAGAGATCTTGAGGAGATTTTAGGGTTTGTGAGAGGAAGGAGAAGGTGGACTTTGTGAGGGAGGAGTGTGAGGGAGATCACACGGTTTCTCTGAGGTTGCTGCATTTTTCTCCTCCTATGGCCCGAGAAGATCTTGTGGGAGGATTTCTTAGGAGGAGACTCTTCTACATCTGTGTCCTCTAAGGTACTCTACCTTCTCCAAGAGGGAGAAAATGAGAAGGTACACTACCATCACTAGGAGGGTGAGAAAAGCGCTTGGCACTCCCCCATGCCGGGTTGGTGAAAGTGTGTCTTGTATGAGATTCTCTGCCTTGCTGAGGGGATAAAAGGAGAACTATTGTTTTGTAGTGAAATTCCTGGAGTGGAGGACTTCGGGGAGTGGATGTAGCTCAAGTGATCGAACCACTATAAAAACTATGGTGTGCTTTTTCCTTTACCTCTTTTATTTTTGCTTGCACTTTATTTTTATTTTAACTGCTTGGTGAAAAATATTGTGGAATTAGTTGTTGCAAATTATGCTCAAGTACTTGCTCTCACGTTACTTAAATTTTTTTGTTAAAAATTTAAAAACAAAAAAAATATTATAACTTATATTTAGGATTTTTATCGCAACAAGACTTTCACAATTCACCCCCCCTCTTGGCGCATGTAGCAATTTCAATTGGTATCAGAGCAATTACAATTGGTATCAGAGCGGGATTTCAAAAATAGTGTTTTACAAAATCGTGAAAATCGATCATGTCTCATTTAGGTAATCGTAATACTGTGGAGAGTTATTCAATAATCCGTCCACCTCTTTTTGATAATATCCCATTTAATTTCTGGAAAATTAGAATGTCTAATTTTTTACAGTCTATTGATTACCGCATATGGATGTTAGTAAATGATGGTTATGCTGCACCTTTTAAACTTGGGAATGTAGTGAAAACACAAGTGCCTTTTAATGAATGGAGCAATGAGGATCAAGAATTAGCTCAATTAAATGCGAAGTACTTCAGTTGTTTCTTTTGTGCTTTAAAATCTGAGGACTATATGAGAGTTTCTACCTGTGCTACTGGTGAGGTGATTTGGGATAGACTGTGCATCACATACGAAGGAACTAGTGAAGTTAAACATTTTAGGCTTAACATTCTATTGCATGATTATGAACTCTTCCGTATGAAACCTAGTGAAACAGTATCTAATATGTATACTAGGTTCACCCAAATTTAGACATCCTTGCATGCATTAGGTAGAGAAATTTTAAATTCTGAGAAAGTTAACAAGATTCTTAGATGCTTACCTAGTTCTTATGTGCAAAAATTACTGCCATCACTGAGTCTAAAGACCTAAACGTTTATTCTATTGACAATTTTCTTGGGTCACTCATAACAAACGAGCAAGGAGTGAGCTAAAGGCAAAGTGATGCAGGTGAAAAGAAGGAGCGGATGGTGGCATTTAAAGTAAATAATTTAGAAAGTGAAAGCTCTATAGGGGAGGAAGGAGATGACATAGCTTTGATGACCCAATAGTTCAAGAACTTTTTGAAAAGAATATAAAGGCGTCATCAGAATAATTGGAATAAAGGTAAAAGTTTGAGGTTTACTAAAGTTTCATCTAATACAATCTATTTTGAGTACAGGAAACTAGGTCAACTTTGAGTTAATTGCCCTAATCTAAAGATCCAACCAACTAAGGAAAAAGGCGAGGACAAAGCCAAGTACAAGAAAGGGAAGATGAAGATACAAAAAGCATTTTGGGCCAACTCTGCCTCAGAATCATCAGAAGAAGAAGTAGAGGAGGAGGTAACAAATTTGTGTCTAATGGCTAACGATAATCTTGTTCAATTGGATCAAGACAAGGTATGTCAACTTTTATATGAAGATTTACTGCTTATTTATGAAAAAATTTGTGACTCGTATAGGAAATTAAAAAGGATGCATGCTAGGCTTAATATTGATTTTAGTACTTTACAAACTGAGCATGCTAACTTAGTTAAAGAACATTCTGATTTAGATAGAGATCACATGTCCCTGCTTGATGAGTATGATGTATTAAATAAGAAGCATATTGAATTAATAGAAGCACATGAATCCTTGAAAACCATGCATGTTGAACTAGAAGTGGCTTTTGACAGAATAGACAAACTTGCATTGGAGCTAGATCACAATGAACACAACAATAACAACAACATCAAGCCTTTATCCCACTACGTGGGGTCGGCTACATGAATCCTTTTTCCCCATTGTGTCCAATTAAAATTCAAATTCTTTTTTAAATCTAATAAAGAAAGGTCATTCCTAATATTTTCAAACCAAGTCTTTTTA